>NC_133619.1:52730979-52778479 GCF_048593235.1 Sminthopsis crassicaudata | reverse complement strand
AAAAATTGTGGAATCAGGATTCACTTTAGACAGAGTATTAGATAGAATTGGCCACTAGATGTCAGGGGAGTGTAGAAAATAGTGTTAGGATTCAGAAGGTAAGTCCCTAGTAAGAGGGGAAAAAGTGTGTGTGTGTGTGTCTGTGTGTCAGTGTCTGCATCTATGTGTATCCTTCCCTTTTGAATAGCATGAAAGAATAAACTTCCTTTAAGATTCAAGTCAGGAACTATCATTTTTATAACTGGAATTATTTAATGAATAGAAAATAAAATCATTGTGGTCCAGTGAGATAGAAGAAACTGCTCCAAATTGCTGAAATTCTATAAATGGCAACCAATCAAAAGTGTAAGGTCCACACTATAGGAAAAAAGTCAGATATATAGGATATAAAAATTGTATTATTTAAAAATAAAGCATGAGAGAGGAACAAATATAAAAATAAGTTATCATAGCAATTAATGAATCTGGACTGTTTAGCTAGGAACAGATGAATACTTAAGCTAGAGAAGACCCAGGGCTTAGGCTTTGTAAGGAAGCCAAAAAAGGAAGACATTTATCAACTCATTGGCTCCCTGGTCCATAGTCAAGTCCAAGACTCTTCAGGCCCCTAATCTTCCCATTCCATAATCATGTCCATCTCCATCTTTATTATAGGAGAAAAAGATTTTTTATATAGGAACTGTATGTTTCTGCTTTTGATCAATCCTGGGGATGGGATACTGAGGCAGTTAGGTGGAATGGTGAATAGAATGTCTGGTTTAAGAAAACTCCAGAAAGCCTGAGTTTGAATCTTACCTGAGACAGTGAGTTGCCTATTACCTAGGGCAATGACTTGATCCCTCAGTTTCAGTCTCTTCATCTTAAAAAAAAAAAGATCTCATATTAAGATTTCCCTCACAGGGCTGTTGTAAAGGAGTTAAGTATTATAGTGGGCAGTATTGGAGTTGGAAAGGAAGATAAGAAATTTTATCATTTTTATTAGTCTTTGTCTCCTATGTACAAAGGTGTCTAGTGTGCATTGATGCTTTGGGGGCAGAGATAGTATGTGAAATTACAAATAATGAAGAAGGAAATAAAGAGACTGCCCACACTAAATCATCTTTCACAGAGATACACAAATTTCCCAGGAGGGCCATTGTTAGTAGCTTTATACTAGAAGCCAAGTAATGTGTGTTTAGGGACAATATTTATGCTTAAATATTTCAAGGGTCTATGGGTTATCACTGCAGATATCGCTTCTACTGACATAAAAGCCAAACCTCATGGATCTTCATAGGTAACTTTCAAGAGCTATTTGGTTATTTCATTCTACTTCAGTTCATGTCTTCTCATGTCCTTTTTAAAAATTCATCTATTTCTTCATTTCCTATAGCATATTAGTATTCCATCTTAATCATATACTGTAACTATTTCTTAATTGATGATAATCCCTTTCTCATTCCTCACAATGAGTTTTAACTACCCTCAAAAGAGTTACTATAAACATTTTTTTGGTATTTTTCTTCTTATTTGATCTCTTTTGGGTATGGAACTAATTAGCGATATAGCCAGGTCCACTTTTTTGTATAATTTCAATATGCTTCCCAGATTGGCTACATCCATTCAGAGGTTAACATGTATTCATATGTTCTTTTCCCACAACCTCTTTAAAATTTAGCATTTTCCTCTTCTGTAATTTTTGTCATTCTGATGAGTATAATGTGAAATCTGAGAAATGCTTTAATTTTCTTTTCTCTAATTGGTAGTAATTTGGCTTCAGATATAAATTGTCTGAGGACAAGTCACTTCCTTATATTGCTCTTTTATATTTGATATCCTGTATATTGCTGTGTAGGTGTAGAACATGAAAGATTTTTGTGCAGTTGAAATCTGAGATGTAAACTCAAGATGATCATCAATATTATCAGAGGGAGGGAAGAAGGATGAGAAGGCAGAAAGAAAACAGGGAGGGATAAGAGGAGGAAGGGATGTGAGTAGGGAGGGAGAGAGGGAAGAAGGGAGACAAGAAGGAACCAAGAGAAGAAAGGAGGAAAAGAGGAAGGGAGAAAAGTAAGGAGGGAGGCAAGAAGGAAGGACAGAAGGAAGGAAAGAAAAAAGGAAGAAAGGAAGGGTAAAAGAGGGAAGAAAGGGAAGGAAGGAAAAAAGAAAGGAAGGGTAAAAGGGGGAAGAAAGGGAAGGAAGGAAAAAAGAAAGGAAGGGAGGGAGAAAAAGAGGTACGGAAATCACTTATTAAGTGTCTACTGTATGCCAGACATTCTAAGCAATTTACAAATACTACCTCATTTAATTGTCACAAAAATTCTGAAAGGTAGATTCTATTATTATTCCCACTTTACAGATGAGGAAACTGATGCAGACACAGTTTAAGTGACTTGCCCAGGATCACACACTAGTATGTGCTTGAGGCAGAATTCAAACTCAGACATTTTTAACTCCAAGTCCAGTCTTTTCTCCACAAACCACATCATCATCATCATCATCATTACAAAGTTTTATAATATTTGTTCCTTTAATTTTTTATCTAGATTGCCTCATTAGTAATTACTGGACTTTGCCATTGGACATGTCCAAAGCAGAAAAATTCTCATTTTTTCTACTTGTCTAATTTCTTACTCTATTTCTGCTGCACATTGGGTACTGCACTCCAATGCCTGTCACCCCTCTTCTCACCCATGAGATGTTCAGTGTCTTCTCCACCCTGTCTTTTCTGAAAACTTTTCTAAATGAACTACTAAGTCTATTTTGAAGTCAGATCCCAATTCAAAATACTGAATATATTTAGAACCAGAACTTAGGCCTTTCACTATGTTCTACTTGAAAATCCTCCATTCTGTATAGAAATCCTCCATTTATATAAACAGTAAATATGCATTTATAGGACATATGCTATTTATAATAATAATATTTTGCAAGTTTGTGTATATCTCTATGATTATTCTCTGGTTTTGCTGGCAAAATCTGCATTGGATTAGAAAGGGCCTAAAATTGGGCTCTGGGCCTGGGTAATTTGCTGCAGATAGAGTATCACAGTTTCATACACATATTGAAACAGGGTTTTGTGGGAGATGGTAGAGCTGATTCATGAGAAAAGATTCTTCATTTTAGCCTGCATCTCAGATGAAGGGAAAGAAGTAAAGATTTTTTTGTAAGAAATATGAAAGATGGTGATTTTCCTGACAAGAAAGGGGGAAACACCATGTTTTTTCTTATGTAATTGTATGGGGAAACAAAATGATACAGTAATTCTGCAATATAATGGACCCTTTTTAATGGATATAATTTGCACAACTTTACAAGCACTCCTCAAGAATAAGGTAGAAGAAAGTGGCTTTCTTCATAAAATATCATAGATAAGCTGGCTTTGCTTAAAAAGGGAATTACATCTGCATTTAGGAAGCCTAAAATTTTGGATTGTCATCATTCTGATCTCATCATCCTTCAGCCTTGCACACATGCACACTCCCCACCCTGTCATCCAGACATCTGCCCACATGACTTACAAGCTTCAGTGCTGTTAGCTGTACATAATAAAGAGAAATCCAAATTTAAATTAGAATTGCTTTGTTTCTGTTCAGTTTTTCACAAGTCTCTAGCAACTCAATTTCTTGCATCGTCTATTAGACCAACAAGAAGATCAGCTATCTTTCAATTTTAAAATATATCTCAGCATAGAGGGCATAATTTTATGAATGGACAATAGATTTTTCTCCATCCTTGCCTATTAGTTAAAGACAGAGGGCAGTAATTTTTGGTTAACCTAATTACTACTGTCTAATTGACGAATGATCTTTACTCCCCTATTCTTCCTATTTTGAGTAATAGCCAGGAATATTCCCATTTAGAGCAAATCAATGTGCTAAATAAGGGGATGGAAGTGGAGAAGAAAGATCTAGTTGGAACCGTTCTCCATAGCTGGTCTGTACTGCTTTGGGATTGGTGGGAAGAGGAAGGCAGATGCCTTCCAAGAGAAACCTGACTACAGGTCCAGTGGGGCCGGGAAGGAGAAGCCCATCTTCTTCGTCTCCCTTATTAGCCCAGGACAATTCCCCCAAAAACTATCACCTCCATGACCAACAACGATGACATGGAGTGATGGAATATATGCCATTGGTGAATCATTATGGAATGTCTGTCTATACACTACAATAGGAAAGTCCTACCTTTTCCTTCTGAAGTCTATGACAATTCTGACTGCTCACTCTAGTAAAGACTCTGCTCAATCAATCAAAAAAGGATCAAGTGCCTACTATATGACAAGCATCCATGCTAGGTACTAGGGATAGAAGTATAAAGAACAAAATAAATCCTAATCTCTAAGTACATATCTTAGGAACAATATAAAAAAGCATATACAGCTTACATATAATAATTTAATAAACATAATTAATGAATATATATACATATACACATGCATATATACATATACACAAATGCCATTTCACATTTGCACCAAGTACTAACTTTTTCATAACCCACTAACAGTCACAGAAATAGCTAATATAGTTTGCAAAGTGTGTTTCCTTTCATTGTACATACATATAGATAGCTTTCTATATATGTATGTATACAAATATAGCCTCATATGAAATGAAAGCATGAGAGCTATCCAAATTCTTTTTATATACATTTTTTTTGAGGCACTCAGTTTTAAATGATTTTCCCAGGATCTCATGGCTAGTAAGTATCTGAGTCAACATTTTAAACTCAGGACTTCCTGACTTCAGGACTAGTGCTCTATCCATATATATATATATATATATATATACACACATGCATACACACACACACAAAGTAGTTAAATATATAGTATTATGTGAAGGAGGGCTCTAGCAGTTGGGCTTTAGGAAGGGTTTCATGGTGAAGATGAATGTTTAGCTTTTTCATAAATGAAGGACCTCTATGAGGCAGAAGTGAGAGAAGAGGCCATTCTTTTCATTGGAGTTCTTTCCACTTCAGTATAATGTCATGGAAGTGAAAAAGGCACCTCTACCAATTAACAGGCAGAAGAAAGACATCAGTTTCATTCAGGAAAGCAGGTAAAACCAGTGGCTAGGCCAGGAGGTCTTTGAATTATATTTACTTCTTCTTTCATCTATCTCCATTGATTTAAATAAATTTAATTAGGGGCAGCTAGATAGCACAGTGGATAGAGTGCCAGCCCTGAGTTCAAATTTGATCTCAGACACTTCCTAGTTATGTGACTTTGAGCAAGTCACTTAACCCTACCTCAGGAAAGAAAGAAAGAAAGAAAGAAAGAAAGAAAGAAAGAAAGAAAGAAAGAAAGAAAGAAAGAAAGAAAGAAAGAAAGAAAGAAAGAAAGAAAGAAAGAAAGAAAGAAAGAAAGAAAGAAAGAAAGAAAGAAAGAAAGAAAGAAAGAAAGAAAGAAAGAAAGAAAGAAAAAAAGAAAGAAAAAAAGAGAAAAAGAAAAAAAGAAAGAAAAAGAAAAAAAGAAAGAAAGAAAAAGAAAAAAAGAAAGAAAGAAAAAGAAAAAAAGAAAGAAAGAAAAAGAAAAAAAGAAAGAAAGAAAAAGAAAAAAAGAAAGAAAGAAAAAAGAAAGAAAGAAAGAAAGAGAGAGAAAGAAAGAAAGAAAGAGAGAAAGAAAGAAAGAGAGAGAGAGGGAGAGAGAGACAGAGACAGAGAGACAGAGAGAGAGAGAGAAAGAGAGAGAGAGACAGAGACAGAGACAGAGACAGAGAGAGAGAGAGACAGAGAGAGAGAGAGAGACAGAGACAGAGACAGAGACAGAGAGAGACAGAGAGAGAGAGAAAGAGAGAGAGAGAGAGAGAGAAAGAGAGAGAGGGGGGGGAGGGAGGAAGGAAGGAAGGAAGGAAGGAAGAGAAAGAGAAAGAAAGAGGGAGAGAGGGAGTGAGGGAGGAAGGAAGTAAAGAAAGAAAGAACAAAAGAAGGAAGGACAGAAAGAATGAAAGAGAAAGAAAGAAAAAAGGAAAATTTAATTATAATCTAATTGTAATTATGTATATGGGATAATCTGTGATTTCACTGGTATAGGGAACCCCCAGTCAGAAAACTCCCTCTACTATGGCAGATTGATAATTGCTCTGTAGCTTGTGGTCTGAGAGAGCTGTCTGGGAGAACACTGAGAAGTTTGGTTGCCCAGAATCATTGCAAGTCTAGGTCAGAGGCAAGACTTGGAAAGGGGTCTTCCTTACTCCAAGATCAACTTGCTATGTGCTATGACATGATGTTTTAATGCATGTGCTGTATATCACATTAAGGTAAAAATTGTATCTTAGAATTCAAATATTAATTACCCAGTAACAGGAAATAGAACACAAAATGTAGCAGGTAGAATGCGGATCATAAATACTTGAGTTCAAATTCTGCCATAGCTGTATCTATGTGACCATGTAGGTTATTATTCTAGGCCTAAGTTTTACCTCTGCATTTTTGTATCCCCAATCTTCCACAATGAGCACACAGTTAGCACTTAATAAATGCTTGTTCACTAACTGAATTAATAATTGATGGGAGTGGACTGAGTGACTTCTAAGGTCCCTTAAAGTTCTAAATCTATCATGCTATGATCCTTTTATATAAGGTACAGAATGGGTGGTAGGCTCATAAAATTAGAGTTTGAACAGACCTTAGAGATCATTTTGTCTAATTAGCTCATTTTGCAGATGAGGAAAGTTGAACCCAGGGGATTCTCTCTTATGTAGAAAGGTAGAGGGAGCCCCTTTAAGACCTCTATGGTCTCTTTCAGATTGCTACTGGGCAGAGCTAGCATCCTGTACAAAATCCTTTCTGGGCACTGATCTTCGTGGCATTCCTGAGAGGCGAGATCAGGGACATTAATTAGGATCCCATTTGGGGGATGAGAAAAGTGATACTCCATACTTCAATTTTCTGTCAGCCAGAAGCAGGGAAGCTTTCTGCCCAATGGGCCAAGCCTCCTCTCTTTGGAAATGCTGTACCAGGAGTCACCAATTAAAAGAAAACAGATACCCTTACCACACAGAACCCCCTTAAATTTCATCCAAAGAGCCATATTTTTATAGAACACAGACCCTGGATTTCCACCTGGGTAACATCCCTCATCCCTGCAATAATATTGCCGTTGATCCTTTGTTCTCAGAGGGGACTGTTAATATCATGCGTGGTGTAGTATGTACACATATATACTTCAATTCTTCCACCCTGTGCTTTTTCCCAATGTAGTTATTCTCTTTATCAATAAAGAGTGGCAAGACCTTTAAAAACATAAAGTGTGTGCTAAAGTAATCCATCCCCCCCCAAACCATATGAAAAAGCTACAGAGCCAGTGGGACTCAGGCTTGAGAGACAACAAACATCATGGAATCATGGAGAGAGAGGTAAAAGGAAACTTGGAGGCTAATTCTGGGGGTCTTTTTTGACAAATAAGGAAACTGAGGCTCAAAAAGTTTTAATTTCTTGTCCAAAGATTACAGGTGGTAGTAATTTGTGTACTAGCTAACTTCAAACATTGAAAATAATTCACTTTGGAGTCAGAAGTTGTTCAGTTATGTCTACTTGGGGTTTTCTTGGCAAAGATATGGAATGGTTTGACATTTTCTTCGCCAGATGAGGAAACTGAAGCCAACAGAATTAAATGGCTCATAGCTAGTGAGAGTCTGAAGCTAGATTTGAATCCAGGTCTTCTTGAGTCCAAACCTAACCCTTAGCTATCCTAGAAGTCAGAAGACTTTAATTTAAAACCTAGTTTTTCCTCTACTGCCTATATGAACAACTCATGTTGCTTCCTTGAGCCTCGCTTCCCTTATCTGTAAAATGAGAGAGTTGAACTAGATGGCTTGTGTTTGAAATCTATGATAATTGTGAACCTAATTAATACAGGTGAGATTTGAACTCAGTTCCTCAGGATCCATATCCCTGCTTTCTCCTTTAATTACCATGCTGGCTTTTTTGGGTTGTCCCACTAAGAACTTGGGCTCCTGCTCACATAGTTTTTGAGAACCTTCAGTCCTTTCCAAGCCATAATTACGCATTAGCGTTTGCATGAGTTGATTCTATGTATATATGTGCAAACTGCAGGCTCCTCCATTGTGCTAGTTCAGACTTTCCCCTGGCTGACATTTATGCTGCTGATAGTTGTCCCTGAGCATTCATTTAACTGGCAAACCAGGACTAAATATTTGACTACACAGACACCCCCAGAAGGGCCAAATTGCAGCCTTCATGGACTGCAGACAGGATCCTCCATCCTCTCTTCTTCCCTGGCATTATTTAGCTTTTCCCCAACTCCCTTTGGCAGCTGCTGATGAGATGTCATTTTCCAAGAAAGGAAATCACTTTAAATTCAGCTTGCTGACTCTTTCTCGGATCTGTAATGTGTTTTGGCAGTTAAGATAAATACTGATTAGGTGTGGGTGGCTCTCTTTTTCTGAGTATGTCTTATAGAACCAGTAAAAGAAATGTCTCCCTTATTTCAGGGGTATGGGGAGACTAAGACTTCCTTAGTTCAATTCCCAAGCTTTTCCATTCACAAAGACGTCATTTGGGATCAGCTAGAATGCCACGAGGAACCCTTGCTTCAGTACCTATAAATAGAAGGTTTTTACGATTGTAGGATTGTTTTGTTAGCCTGAATTGGGCATTGTCAACAGAGCCATGGTTAGCTTGAGGAAAAAAAAGGGGTGCTTCAGGATGCTGACATCTGGGAAGTGGGGTGAACATAAGCTTCCTTCCCAAAAGCCCTGGAGAGATCCAGGGTTCAAAGGCCTGTCTCAAATCCTTACAACCCATCCGTGGTTCAGTTTCCTACTTTGTGAAATGGGGAGTTGGGATGAGGTGGCTTTCGAGTCATTTCTAGTTCTCAAACTGGTTTTTGATCTTATTAGATATACGTTCCCAGGTGACAACTTTTCTCTTTGCATCCTACTTCCTCTACTGGACTCATACCAGTTGTAGGATACAGTGTCTTTTGAAGGTTACTTTGTTATGGCACAGCTCTCATGTTCTGCATTCACCTAGCTCTGATAGAGACTAGGATGAGATATCTCCCTTTCCTGGCTCAATTGTAGATTCAAAGATATTGTCCTTCCATGTTCCCTACTGTCCCCCCTTCCAGATAGTTTATTTTTATCATAGGTGAAACCATTCCTAATGATGGTTCTTACTCTCCAGATTCATAGCAAGTATGGTAATTCAGAGAATGAGTTTGACTAGCTCGGTAAGGGTAATGTGTCTAAAGATATTATGCTCTTTCTTCTTTTACAATTACATTTTCAAATATTTGCCATTATTCTCTATGTCCTACCTATGCAGACAATGTGTATCACCTGTTGAAGACCTTGGACCTATTATACTAATGAAGTCACTCTTTTACATTTTGGTCAATGAGTTAGCTAAAGCCATCATGTTAAATTTAAGAGAAATGGGCACCATTAAATAAAATAGGGATCACTAAACCAAATGTAAAGACTTCACATTAATTTAGAAACTCAGAAAACCATGTTAATATGATCTTTTTCTGTTGTATTTTTGTTGTTGTTGTTATTTCCCAATCACAGTTAAATCTGGTTCTATTCATACTGGGTAGTATTGTGGGCTGTGTCCATAGGAGGAATATTTGACATTTGCACTATAGGTGACTTATTTATTATCATTGTGGATGACACAAAATTGGGAAGGGTAGCTAACAGTGGAGTTATAGTCAGGAAAAAACTGGAAAATGGGTCAAATTCAAGATAAAATTTAATAGAAATAAATAAAAAGCCATAAACTTGGGTTCAGGAAAACAATTCCACAAGAATGAGAGAGGAAAATATAACTAAACTATATTTTCCTAAGAATCCTTAGGGAACTGAAAGTTTAACATAATTAAGTAAGATGATATAGTCATTCTAAAGTTAACACAAACTTTGACTGCATTTGGAGAGAAACAGCTTTCATTATTAAGAATGTGGTAGCTATAATGTATTCTAATCCATCTGGGGTACTGTAGTCTGTTTTGGCTGCCATATTTTTTAAAAAGACATTGATAAGCTAGAAAACGTTCAGGGGATTATAATCAGGATGGTGAAAGACCTCGTGTCATTGGAGAAGAAATTAATGGAAAAAAGGGAGTTTTGTTTGGAGAAAAGAAGATTTAGAAAAGATATGATAGTTATCTTTAAATGCTTGAAGGACTGTAAAATGGCAAAAATAATTTGCCTTATTCTGCTAGTGCTTACAAGGAAGAAATATTAGCAAAGAGCTATATTTGGATATGATTATAAAGATGAATTTCCCCATGACTTGAGCTATCCAAAAGTGGAATAATCTACACTATAAGTTAACAAGTTTCCTAGAGGTCTTTGCTGGAGCCATAAGACAAGTTGATGATATTTTTAGGAGTATCTTTGCTAAAATATAGGTTGGCTTATACAGTCTCTTTAAGTTTGGGGATTTTATGAAAATTCTTTGAAATCTCTTCGTCATATATATGGTAGGAAAACAAGTAGTTTTGATTCAGATTCACAGAGTAAGCAACTTATAAAACACAGATTTTTGTAGTTGCTGATGTTCACTTGGATTTCTCTAGTACAAGGATATAACTAGAAAAGAAGAATAACTATGGTGGGTAAAGTGTTAAACTTAGAATCAGGAAAATCTGGGTTCAAATGAGGAGTGTGCTAGGATCAACTCAGAACAAGGAGATAGCTAAATTTTCATTGACTTCAGAAACCATCTATCAATAAAAATCAGGGATTGGCTTATTGTTTTGTTAATTGTCTAAACTTAAGAAAGTATTTGTAAAGTTTAAATTTAAAGTAAACTGGAAACTGTTCTTCCCCACCTACTTGGGGAGCATAGTAATTAAACATTTACCAGAACACTCTTGTATTGCTCTATAAACATTGCTTGAACTCAGCTGGAAGGTAGGAGAAGGGTCAGAGAATATAGTCATCATTAGAATGGACACCTAGTGACTACAGGCTAATTATAAAAAGAATAATAAACTACCATTTATATGGCACTTTAAATTTTAAGAAGTATTTTACATCCATTATCTCAACTGGGTCTCAAAAATACCTCTAGTTCCAATCCTGTGTCAAATATTCACTAGCAATAGGGCAAGAATATTGCCATGTCACTGCATGAAGCCTTAGGCTATTCCTAAATCTGATCTAATGAGTTATCAGCAGTTTAGGAGAATTAGCATGAGAAATGTCTCCCATGCCAAACCTCACATAAGGTTCTCCTTCTCCTGACGTGGGCCTTTTACTGGCTAGAGCTCTCTTCTCTTTCTGGCCTCCTAGTTTCCCTCAAGTCTCAGCTAAAATCCCATTTTAGGAAGTGTTTCCTAGTCTTTCTTATTATTAATGCCTTCCCTCTGAGATTACATCCAATTTGATTTCAGGGGTGAGTCTGGGATGATTCTTCTCTAATTCTAAAATTATATATCTTTTTTTTTTTCTGTTTTTTTGTTTGTTTGTTTTTTGTGGTATTTTTTATTTGCTCTGATTTTTCTCTCCCAATGTGACTCATGTGAAAATATTTTTTAAATGAATTTACATTTATAATCTAAAAATTATATATATATATATATATATATATATACATATGCATATACATTGTTAGGTTATACAGACACTTTCATATATATATGTATGTATGCACACACATACACACATATACACAAACACACATATAGGCAATCAGCTACCACCACAAAAAAATGGGACGTTTTTATTTCTCTAACTTTCTGATAGGGGTTTTCTGCCATGTAAGCAAGTTGCCCCTCTCCTTTTGTTTTTTGTACCACTGCCAAAGTAATCTTCCTAATGTAAAGATGTAACTGCATCATCATACCCAACTCAAAATCTTTCAATGCCCTCCTATTGCTTGGGGAATATATATATATATATATATATATATATATATATATATATATATATATATATATATATATATATATATATATATATATATATTCATTAATGTTCATGGTCCTTTATGATCTGACTCCAATTTTTCCTTTTATCTTTAACTCCTCATACCTTCTGAATTCCAGCTAAATGGGGCTATTAGATACTGCCCAAAGTCCTCTCTCCTGTCTCTGTATATTTGTTCCCATTATTTCCCCATATCTAGGCTGGGTTCCTCTCATCCACCCCATCTCAGACTGTTATAATGCACAATCCAGCTCAGGAGACTTCCTCCTCTTGCACACAGAAGTAACTCCTTCCATCCTTGAACCTCTTGTACTACTTACTGTTTGACCCTATTTGGAAATCATAATATTGTAATACTTGGTATTTATTTAGCTCTTTCAACTTTTCAGTGTTTTGTTGTTATCCTACCAACATCCCTGAAGGGAAATACTACAGATATCATAATCATTACTTTAAAAATGAGGAAATTGAGACTTGTGACTGCTCATATAGCTTTTAAGTATCAAATAGAGAGTTTGAGCAGAGATTTTCCTTACTTCAAGCCCATAATTCTATCCACCACTCCATGTAGCTTCCTTTTATTGTGTGCTAAACTATATTTTAGTTAGTTATATAAGTGTCTTATTCCCTTACAGTATATTCAAGCTTCTCAACAGCAGAAACTTCCACCATTTTCATCTATTTTGCTTCCCTCACTTAGCAAAATGCAATGCATCTAGTGTAATTTTTAAAGATGTTAAACTGAATTTCTATCTTTTTCATCAATTATTAAAGACCTAATGTATACTGTATATCAGTCATCATACCCAATTAACACACTTAATGTGTGCTAATTAGCATGTCTAATATATATTAATAATGTACTAGAGGTGGGAAATGCATAGACAAAATTGAAATAACCTTTGTTCTCCAAAAGTCTCTATTCTAATCAAATAGATAACTTCATAAAAGAATTAGAACATTAGAACCGAGAGGCACTTTAGAAATTATCTAGGCAAACCCTCATTGTACAAGGGAGAAAACTGTATATTAATGAGGTAATATAACTTGCCTGAGACCAATAGTAACATTGGGGCAATAATCTAGTATTCTTCCCATTATATCACATGGTCATATTATACAATAAAATCCATTAATTTGATGAAGTGCTTAACATTAAAAAGTCTCAGTTATAAAATATTTACATAAAATATAATGTTGCTTCCTTATGTATATATAGCAGATCTTAAAAATTTAGGCATAAACCAAGAAATATAAGCAAAATTAATTAAATCAAAACCACAATTCATAATAGTTCCATATTATATATCATCATCATGAGAAATTATTTAAGATAGAAAAGTTAATTGTTGGATAGAAAAGGATTACTTATGAGTAAAATTCTAAAAAGTTTACATATGAAGGAAATTTTTCAACAATTTTACTCCAAAGTAATCTTATGTAGCATTATAGAATTCAAAGAGGAAAAAATAAGCTTTTGTACCAATGAAACAAATGCCGATTTCAAAGATAAAAATAAGAATAGAAAGGACAGAAATAATGAGACAAGTAAGCTCTCCCAAGGTTCTCCTTGTGGAACACCACGATTTCTCTCTTTTCTTCTAGAGTGCTTTAATGATGGCCACACTGTCTTTAAAAACTAAAACTAAAAACTGGTCCATATACTCTCTGACCCCAATTCTGAGGAAAGCCAAAAGCAGATCTAATGAAAAGTAACCATCAAAGTCTTAAAACCTTAAGGAAGCATTCTATTATTTCCCCTCTTTTCTATCCTTTTAGAAAAAAAAAAATTGGTGGAAAAAACATGCAAGAAAATTTTGGTTTTGCTGAAGATAGATTTATTTCTTTATTCGAAATACATAATAAGTTTTTTTAAATAACCACAACATACAAAATACTGTTCTAGGAACAATAGAGTATACAAGCTTGAATAAGTTAGCATCTCTGCCATTAAAAAGCTTATAATATAGTTGTATGTATTATAATATAATTGTATTTATATGCAATCAATTATAATAACAAACAATATTGCTTTGAGAATGACAATATACAATGTGTAGTCCTGATATCACTTGCTCTTCATAATAATTAGGAAAAGTAGGCACTGCAGGTTATGATTCACATTTTACAGATGAAGAAATTGAGTTCAGAAAATTCTTTTACTCATTCCTAAAGAGCTATTTTATTTAGTGGAATACAAAAAGGCAACTTAGAAAAAAGGTTTCTTATGAAAAGGTAGAATTTAAGCAGGATCCTATAGAATAGTATGATTTCCCTCCTTATTTTTAAAAAATGAATTTATTCCTTTTGTTTTTCACACATACCATAGTAATTTCTCAATGTAATAGCAGAAATGATTAATAAGGTAATTATGTCAGATTATGTTTGATAGTATAGACATTTTGTACCTTTAATCCTTCTACCTCTCTACTGAGTAAAGAAAGGTTTACTACATCGTCTGCTTTCTAGAACTAGGATCAGACATAGAATTAAATGTGATTTTAACTGCATTTCATTCCACTTTAACTCATTTACACTATTTTAGTCTAAGTGACTAGTGTGATGAAAAATCATATATAATATGAATCAGTGACCCAGATACTCCACATGATCACCAGAAAGGACAACTTTACATGCTCCAAAAAGGGAGGGAAACTTTCATTCTTATATTAAGAGAAAAAAAGGGATAGGGTTTAAGGGTCATGAGGAGGGACAAGTTCACTTTGTGAATTTGCTAAATTTTTGTTGACATATTGGAAATATCTAGCAGGTCAGATGACAAAGGATGAGATAACCAGAAGCTATGGTTGAAGCTGTGAGAGGAAATGGCCAAAGTTTAGGGGAAGAGGAAATGGAAGAAGAAGGTCAAGTATAGATCTTTAAGAAATACTCACCTTTAGAGAAAGGAAAGAGAATAAGGATTTCATGATGAAGACAGATAAAGAAAATTCAGAGAAGAGGATAGTGGAATATTATGAAAATCAAAGGAAGAGTTCTATTAAGAAGGTGGGGAGGGTCAACAGCTTTAAATGTTGCAGAGAGGTTAAGAAAGACAAGAGCTGAGAATAGGCAATTAAGTTTAGCTTAAAGGAACACGATATGAAAAAAAATCATTCAATATTTATTGAGTATAAATTAAGTGGAAGACATACAAATGAAATACAGAAAACAGTCTCTGCCCTTGAGGATATTACTATATAAGGGAGAGGCAAGGCAAAGCATTTAGGAAAAAGGCATAGAACCTCATCTTTATACCAATGTTTAGTGTTGTCATGAAGACCAATGAGGGTCAGGGAGATGGAAACTCTCCAACTAAAAAGAATTCAGGAGTTAAAAGGCAAGAATAAAAATATTCATACATGATTAGGGTAACTGACTACAGCAAATTGTAAGAACTCTTTATAGATCTTGATAGCTTGTTATTTATCTGAATACTTAGAACCTATTGTCAGTGTCAAAAATCCCCTTTCACCATATAACTGCCTGTGACATTATGATGTATGATCCAGCATCTTTTCCAGATGCCACTTGCCTATTTCTTAGGGATCTTGCCTTGTTTATGATGTGATTGTTTCCTAAGCTTTCCCTCCATGCTCTTTCTCTGGCACCATAGAATTTGTCCTACTCTTGGAAAAGTCAAACTCAACATCCCTGCAAGCTATATATTGACTGAGTAAACTACAAATTAACACCATCTATGTAGTTTTAATTCATTTTGTTAAATATTACCAAATTAATTTGAATTAAACTCTCTCTCTCTCTCTCTCTCTCTCTCTCTCTCTCTCTCAATGTCTCTGCATGTCTGTGTCTTTGTGCCTATCTCTCTCAAAATACACGCTTACATAGATATACTTATCTATGTATGTATGCTACATATGTATTTGTGTGAGGGTGGGGGAAGGAGAGACAGAAAGACAGATAGACAGAAACAGAGTCAGAGACATTCCATACCTCTTTAAAAATCTAAGACTTTTAAGGTTTAGGAAATGCTCTGATACCTGCTCAAGTCCACAATTCATAAGCTCCCATCAAATGTTCTTTTGCCAAATAAACCAATAATTACTAAAACAAAATAGGAGTCATTTAATTCAACTGCATAGTAAAATCAATCACAAGGAAAATCTTTATGCCTACCCCGCCAGATTTTAACAGCAAACCACATGCCCACTTCCCCATGATGAGTCCGGTGCCTTTTCCTTCCCATCATGTACAAAGGACACAAGTTCTACCAATTCCCAAACAGTTCTGCCTCCCAAACAAGCAAATTGTGGGGAATAGTTCAGTCATTCATGGAAGGTAATAGAAAAACTTTGCTGTCACTCTGGGAATCTCAGCTCCAGAAAAGCTTTGAAGCATATAGCCTGGTTGCTTTGCATGAGAATCCAGCTGAAGGGAAAAGACTCCTGATGTCCCATCTACTGAGGATTCACCTTACCATTGTGATGTAACCCAAAAAACCATCCCTGTAAGCCAGTGAGAAATTTTCAAGTTACTATTATCTGTTATATTGTATTTTAATTTATTTTGTTTAACATTGCCTAATTACATTTTTTTTTTGGTCTGGTTGAAGAAGCCCTCTGGAGTTTTCCAACTAGCAAGTTTGATATCACTGCAAACAGGAGCAAATATTCTTGAGCTACAACCTAATCTCACATCATGTCATTGCAGTAATCACTGATGCTTATACCATACATTTAAGACCCAGAGAGAATTAAAATAAGTAGCCATGAACTCTTTTCCCATTTTCCTTTCCATGTTTTTATTCTACAATCTCTCCCGTTCAGAGTAATGTCTAAGCTATAAGGTCCGCACAGGGTCATCTGAGATGTAAACATTTAGGACTCTTTCCCAGTTAGCATTGTCCAAATCTATCCCAAAGACTTGTGGGGGATATGGTCCAAAAAAAAAAAACTGTCAAGTTAGACATGGGGGTGTGCTAGCACTTGGAGCTGCCAAGTTATGGAAATGATAAAAATAGGTAGGCTTAATCAGAAAAAGTGAGAAATTTGGATAAAGGCTTGAAGGAGGAACATAGATTAGGAAAGTGGAAAGGAATTCAAAATTAAGTTTACATGTAATTGCAAAAAATAAAATATTATTAAATGGAAAAAAGCATTTCCACATTCAGAAAAATCCACTCTTTCAAAAACATAAACTGTGAGCTCATTCAAGAATGTTACTGATCCATTTTATTGGTAATATGCTTAATTATCCAGAAAAAAAAAGAAAAAAATTTGATAATCATGATGGAATCCAATGGAATCCAATGATGGAATGCTATAGAGACTCTCAACCACATTCCTTATTTTTCTTCCTCCAGAAATGTTTGTAGTAGATAATATTATTTCTTTTTAATTTTTTTTCATTTTATAATGACCTTACAACCACAGAGACCAATTAACATAATACCCTTGGAGAAGAGCTTGGGATTTGTCCAGAAGTCATAAATTGCTGTCATCATCCATCAAGTTTTCTTGGTAATCACCATCACAAATTCAATTAATTCAATTAAACTCACTTCATCCCCCCCCCAAAAAAAAATCAGCCAGAAATTTAAAAACAAAAATGTGGCTCTCATTTAAAAGGTACTAAGCTAAATCTTAAAGATATAATGACCTTCCCCCCCCAAAAAAAAAATAGTGACTGCCTTTGAGGATGAGAAGGGATATGATATGCATCCAAGTAAGTAAACAAGTTTATATAAAGAAATTTTACCAATAGTATTTGCATTTCCTTTTGGATTGGGTATTATCATAGAATCGCATAGATCATAGATTTAGAACTGAAAGGATCTTAAAGATTTTGTCTAGTTTCCTCATTGACATCTGAAGAAATTCAGACTAATAGACAGTAAAGTGAATGTCACCTCTAGGACACATAATGAGTTAGTTGTATAGTCAAGATAAGAACTCACCTCTCTGTAGAAACCCAGCAGTCCTTCCACTGCTCTATAATTGGATTCATCTGGGTATCCTTCAATTCAATCTAAAGAAAAAAAAAAGATAGACTTAAAATCAAAGATTTAAGCCATAAAAGCAAACAAAATTCACTATCCTAATGCTGTCTTTGTACTGTCTTAATGTGACAACAAAAAATGAAAATCTGGATAATCATGTTTGCCTCCCTTTGTGGTTATGAATAATATGCATGGTTTTCAACTCTTACTAAGGGAATCCTGATGCTTTCTGGCCACTGGGGATAATTTGGAGAAGAGAGCTTGCTAGATTGCCACCAAGGTCACTTTTCCTTGTACTAGCACAGAAACCAAAACTTTACTGTTCAGGCAGTGCTTTTTGAAAAGGTACCTAGCAGCAGGAGATCTTAAACTGTGACTCATTCCTAGTCCTGAAGAAGTAAACCTCATGTTTAGTGTTTTGGTGTCAAACTGTCAAAATATTCTTGGAACAAAGGCAACCAGGACATTTCACACAAATAGACACGTCTATCTATCAAATAAACCCAGTTGGATTTTTTATTTTTATTTTTTTTCTCTATTGAAAAAAACAAAATGAATACCTTCATTCCAGGCCAAATAGGGGGAAAAGACACTGGAGCTGAAGTCACCAAACTTGAATTCTGACCTTGGCTTATTGGGTGACCTTAAGTTACGTCTTCAAAGAGCTGAAAATAGCCATTAGGTATCTAAGAAATGTTTTTAAGTGAATGAATTAAACAAATCAATGAAATACCTGTTACCTGTCCTTTCAAAGCGTAATTATTTGCTCATTTAGAATGGAAGCATTTCTGTGGCTTAAAATTGCTTCAACAAGTGTCATCAAAGATGACACTTCATAGTCCTTCAAGCTATAACAATTAGTGATGGTGATGATCTTAAGATTTTTTTAGGAAAGAAATGTATTTCTCAAGTTAGATGACACAATAGATAGAGACCTGAACTTGAAATCAGGAAGTCTCATTTTTCTGAGTTCAAATATAACCTCAGACATTTATTAGCTATGTGATCCTGAGCAAGTCACTTAACTCTGTTTGCCTCAATTTTCTCATTTGTAAAATAAGCTGGAAAAGGAAATACAAACTATTCTAATATCTTTGCCAACAATACCACCCCAAAGGGGTAACGAAGCATCAGACAGGACTGAAAAATGAGCAGAAACAGTACCAAGTATTGTAATCTCTCACAAATCAAAGCAGGAAGTTAGTCAAAGTTAGCACATATTCCCATAATAATAATCACAGGAAAACCGTGCTCTAAAGCAGAATTGAAATAGCTTAAAAGAAAAAGGAAGATACATTAAGTTTGGGAATCTACTCTAAATATTTATATGGTCTTTTTGTGTCCAATATGTGGTAGAGCATTTCAAGCTCATATTGATCTGTTCAGTCTTGGACAAATACATTGTAATTTAACTCTAACACAGTGAGGTCATTTTGGACCTCTTGAGAGTGAAGGACAACCACCAACCAACCAGCCAGGTACTTAATCGATGCTCATTGATTGCTTGATGTATTCTAAGTCCATTACTTTAGCTATTTTACTATGTAGAAATACTTGTCAAGTATTTTGAATTGGTTGATTTTAAGGATGCAATTTAAAACATTAATGATGGAAATTCAACTAAAAATCACTTATCAAGTTTCTTTTTGCTTTTTGATGTTATAATGCCATGAATAGACATTTCTAATATTAAACTTTCTGGTTTTTTTCCAGTTATGTAATATAAGTAATTTCCCTTTTAAATGTCTTAATACTTCTAAAAGATTTCTAATGAAAGATTGATTTTCTTGGAAAATTTCAGCACATAGAAGTATTTAGTCATTTTAAATGTTCTAGTTTAGAATTTGGTTTCTCCCTTACAGTTTCTCTCACTAACCATGATGTACACACAAGGCAAAAAGGTTTCTAGAAGCCTCTGAGCATTGTCCTGTTAAAAACTGACTTTATTCTCTTTTGATACTTCATCATGTCTATGTACATCTCTGGAAAGCAGACTCCCAAGATAAGTGAACTTATCCACTTTGTGACTGTTGGATCAAATGGTTCTCATCCACCCATTCCATCAAGGGAAGTCTTCACTTGCTTGGAGTAGACACCCCCTAGCTCACTGATAGGTTTGAGATGCATCAGTTACTCTCAAAATGGTTTAGTCCATTTGCCAAAATGGTTTATGGGGAGGGGGGCAGTTCTGTGCACGCTAAAGCTTCTTGGAATCACAAGTGAGAGTTAGGTGAATCAGGTGGACACCAGAGGTGGAAAACAGTCAGCAAGGAGTTCAGTAGTCCTTATACCAGAGGTGTTAGTGTTCACTAAAATGCCCAATACTCCAATTAAGCACTATTTACACACCAGATACTAACGTGGGTGCTAGGAAGAAGGTAATAATCCACAAAGATTTCCAATTTTATTCAGATACTATCTATATGACCCTAGGCAAGTAATTTATTTTTTTTCCAATCTCTATTTCCTTATTTATAAAATGGAAATTATAATATCACCTAACTCATTTGGTTATTGGGAGATAATATGTATAAAACCTTTCACCAATTATAAGATACAACATAAATATTCCGTAAGAATACTATTACTCTATAGTCATCAGGAATATAAAAACAAAAATCAAGTGAGAAGCTTACATTCTTCTAGCTTATATTGGTCTGAGTAGTTTGAATGACTGAGCTTCCCACTTTGGCTGGTTCAACTCTCTGTAGGTAGTCATTCATGTTTTTGTTATCCTTTGAATCATCCACAAGTTTTATTCTTAAATATATCATAGCATATCATGTAGAAAACATTTTAATAATTTTATACTTCAAGGATCAATTAAGAATAGAGTTATTGAGCACCAACTATGTAACAAGCATTATGCTTTCCCTGGAAATATGACAGAAATGAAATGTATACAATATATAAATATATGTCAAATATACACAGATGTAAGGAGAAAACATCAACAGCTAGAGGGAAGCAAGAAAGAATTCATGCAGAAGATGACCTGAGTCTTGAAGGGAATCAGTGATTCTGAGAGGTCATGAGAAATAATCTTGAAACTTTGGGGAGGTGTAGGACACATAGAACAACCAATATAAAGACATGAAATAAGAATTCAGGCATCGTGTGAGGGAAATAATGAATAGGCCAGGATAGCTGGATTATAGAGTATTTAAGATGCCTGGAAAGTTCATGGTGATTTTAAATGCCCCAAAGAAGCATTTATGCTTGATCCTAGAGTTAAGTAAGAAGAGAAGAGAATGTAATTAGAGCTGCCCTTTAGGGAAAAAAAAATCACTTTGTTGGTTATCTAAAGGATGGATGGACTGGAGTAAAAAAAGTAGGAAAACAAATTAATAGGCTGCTGCAAATCTCCAGATAAGAAGTGATGAAGGTCAGGGCTGGGGTGAAAGCTGTGTGAATGGTAAGAAAGAAAAGAATGAAATAAGGTAATTTGCAAGGATCTGTCAGGTTTTTAACATATATATTCTTTTTACCTACAAAGATACACGTATATGTATATGTGCGTATTGGTTTTTGTTGCTTAGTCATTTTTTAACCATGTCTGACTTTTCATGACCCCATCTGGGATTTTCTTAGCAAAGGTACACTAGTAGTTGCTCCTCCAGATCATTTTACAGATGAACTAAACAGGGTGAAGTGACTTATTCAGGGGCACAGAGTTAGTAAATGTCTAGGATCAGATTTGTTCCTGATGTCCTGACTCCAGGCTTGGTGCTCTATCCACAGAATGATCCATTACTGGAGATATTTTAGGTGGAAGAAGGGTTGATAAGAGTGCCATTAGATTTAATTAGACTAGATGATCTTTAAGACTTTAAGTGGTTTGGATTGTTTACATAATAAGAGAACATATACTCTAGAGTATAGTGACAGATATTTAAGCTGGAAAGAGCCTTAGAAGTCTTTGCATTCAACGCCTTTTCTACAGTTTCTGATTTAAGGTGGTCCTTCTTCTTACCCAAGTCAAACCCTCTTTATTAATCATGAAGAACTTTGGCAGTCACCTTTTCCAAATGGCTGCTCTCACTATCATCCCTGTTTTGTATCTCAACTTTAGCTTCTCCCTAACTCCAGATTCCTTCCTTGTTTATTGACCACAAATATACCTATGTTACTTCCATTCTAAAAACAAAGAAGAAAACACTTATTTTCTTATATCTCTCCCACTATTTATTGTCCTTCATCTCTCCTCCCCTTTTCAGCTAAGAAACTTGGATGGGAGGGGGGATCAACATTTATGAAGCGTCTCTGCTTCTTCCTTTCCTCTTTCTCTTTTTCCCTTCCCACTTCTCTCTCCCTCTCTCTGTCTCTTCCTCTCTCTCTCCTTCCCTTCCTCTTTCTCCCTTCCCCCTTTCTGTCTCTCTCTCTCTTCCTCTTTTCCTCCCTCTCTCCCACTCCATTTTTCTCCTTCTCTCTTTAGCTCTCTCTGAATTCAATTATCATCTATATGTATATATAATTCCCATATATTATCCAGCCTAAGTCTCTTAAGTTCTAGTCCCAAATCATCAAGTGTCTATTAAGCATATTGGTGTTTCTCTAACTCAATAAGTCCAAAATAGAACTTATCATCTTTTACCTAAAACCCACCTCTTCTTTCCCCATTGCTTCCAAATTTCTCTATTACTTGTCATTACTACTACTATCCCTCACAGTCACTTAGATATGTATCTAGCCTTTATGTCTTCCTTGAGTTCTCACTGTCACTTTCCCTTATATATCCATCTGGTTACCACATCTGACCATTTCTACCTTTAAAAAATTTCTGGAAAAAAAAATTCTGACCTACATCTCTCTCCATTCACATAGCTATCATCTTTTCACCTCTTAACAGAACAATTACAGTAACTTACTGAGTTGTTTCCATTCTTATCTTTTCCCTCTACTCAAGTGCAAAAGTGATTTTTCCTAAAGTCCAAGTATGACTTTGTTATTCCTCCCCTGTTGCAACTCAACAAATTCTCTATTACTGCCAAGATAAAATATAACATCTTGGATTTAATATGCAAATTTTTATAACTTGATTTCAATCTATTTTCTTCTTACGCTATTTTGTTTTGTAGATGAGGAAACTCAAGATCAGAGTTTAATTGATTACCTTTTTTCAGAAAAAAAAGATGCTCTATTTCAATGTTTTATTTAATTAAGAATTCTTTCACATGGAAAGGGCTAATGCAATCACATATTTGAAAGGAAAAATAATGGGTACTGAATGAGGGAGAAATGACTAGAAAGTCATTTAACTTCAACAAGTTTTAACAAATTTAGCAAGTTAATTAACTTGCCACAAAGTCATACAGTCAAAACCTAGGGTGACATATGCCAAATGTCTCCACTCTGAGTGAGTATGTGATACCTGTCATCCTTGGCTTAGTCAAGGTTCCAGGACAGGATGATTCTGTGATGACAAGGCATTTCAGCCCTGACTGTATTTCTTGTATTGTGTTTTTTTCTGTGATTTTTGTCACCTCATTTTCAGGCAGGAGTTCTTAACTTCGGATCCATATACTTTCAAGAGTAATAACTGCAGATTTCAGTGGATCTATGTACTTAGATGAGGAAAAAATTCTTTATTTTCATGCCTTTAAATGAAATTAAGCATTTCCTTGAATTATTTAAAAACTTTATTCTAAGGAATTCAGTTCAAAGGACCCCAAAGACCTATGACACACAAAAAAGTTTAAAACCTCTGTTCAGACTTGTGTTTTGAAGTGTTAGATGCAATATAATAGATTCTGCTTATAGTGAAATGGAAACTACTTACAGTCAAGGATGACTTTTTTTTCTATTTGTATTCCTAGATCCTTACACATAGTAGGCACTTAAATGCTGATTGAAAGGTATTGACTGAGGAAGGACCAGTACTGCTGTACTTTCCCATGATCAGATCCTATTTGGGGAATTTTGCTTGGATCTGGGGGCCAGTTTTAGGAAGGACATGATAGACCCCACAGTATACAAAAAAGACAACTAAAATAGCCAAGTTCTTGCTAGATGAAGACTATCTGAAGGAACTGTGGATATTTAGTCTGGAGAAGACAAGAATGGAACAAGGACTAATGGGATGATAATGATACTGGAGAAAAGAAGAGAGATTAAATTTTTTTTTCATGGTTCCACAAGGAAGAAACAGGTACAATGGATAGAAATTGAGAGGAAGAAAATGTAAGTCTGTTGTAATGGAGAGAAAATGATAGCAATTGAGATAACTAGAGGTAGAATGGATCACTTCCACATAGAATGGCTCTTCCTCATCTGATGTCTCCAAGCAAAGTTGAGTTGGAGAAGGGATCCTTTTCAGGAATGAATGTGACCATATGTCCTCCAAGTTCCCTTCCAAATCTGTCATTTTGTGGGACTAAATCCAAATAAAATCTTCTTTCCCTTATATCATATTTTCAGGATGTCTCTTGCACAATTTAACTCTAACCAATGTTATTTGAAAGCTTTCAAGTGGGTCTAAGCCACAACAGTACTTACTAACTTGCTAGAATTTTAAATCAATGACTCTCAGCGTTGAGAGGGAACTCAAAATCCATCTAGTCTAATCTCTACGTAAAAAGAATCCACTCTATACAACAAAGTCGGGAGATGGGTATACTGCCTCCATTTGAAGGTCTCCACTTCTTCCCATGGTGGCCCAAACCTTAATTAGTTTTCTTTCATCTTCTATCCATTTATCCTCAATCTATCCTAAGGGTCAAGAAGAACGATCTCTGTTCTACATGACAGGCTTCAGTTATTGAAAACAATTATATGTCTAGATAGCTTCCTTTCTCCAATGTAAAAATTTCCATTCCTCTCAACAGATTCTTTTACAGCATCTTTGGTGAAATCTTGAGTGAGAAATTTAAGATCAACTGGGCTAGAGCTGACTTTCCCATGTTCACTTATTTTATTAGTACACATGTACAATTTCATTAATCCTTAATTTCTCCCCATTTTTGTATGTTCCCTTAATTTTGAGATAGGTTTTATGAACCATCTCTGTGACTTAAAGGTACAATTAAATAGTATTTCTTAATTTGGTTAATCAACTAGATGCAACTACAAGTAAATAAATCAATGCGTATGTTAATAAATGAAAGCATTTCAAAACTCTACTTTTTTGTTAAAAAAATAAAAAAGTTACAAACTTAAAGAAGTCTTAGAATGGGATAAAAATGGATATGACAACAACAAAATAATAATGTAGGAGTTTAAGTAATTGAATTCACCCTTGAAGAGATAGTGCAACATCTGATTTAATGGAAAATTATATTAAGATATGTTTGATGACTCCCAGGTAGAAAAGTCATCTAGAATGATTTATACTTAACAAGAATGTCACACTGCTTCTGGGAGGTCAATATTTCTCATTCTCATTGAAGACACGCGTAGAATATGAATAATGAATTTCACTATAACTTGGCAATTTCAAACCTAGCCTGATGGTAGCATAAAATTGTTTCAGTTTAGTAACAGATCTTATTTTCATATTATTTATTTTCATATTTTCCACTGAAGACACATCTCTAAAAGACCCGAGATCATCTTGGCCCCTTGCTGATGGAAGCCAAAAAATGAATTTAATTTTTAAGAATTCAGTTTGTCCTAAAACAAAATCTTTTCTAGGTGTCATAAATTGGCCACCAATCTAAATAATAATAAATTGACCATCACGAGTAATATGTCACAATTTTAAAAAAAATCAACAAATATTTATAAAGTGTGAACTATATAAAGTACTGAGCTAATGACAACTGACATTTATGATGTATTTTAAAATTTCAAAGAGTTTTACTTATCTCTGTTGGAACAGAAAATAATCTTTTGAGTTAAATACTATATAAATTATTACTTCCATTTCACAGATGAAGAAACTGTGGCTAAGATGCCTGACCATTGTTATATAGATAAGAAATCTCAAATGAAAGATTTGAATTCAGGTCTTTCAAACTTCATATCTAATAAGCATCAAACATGCCATGCTACATTTCATAAATTTCCAGGACTGATCTCAAAAAAAGACTACGTGATTTGCCCATAGTCCCACAGCAAATCACGTAGTCTTTTTTCAACCTCAGTTTCCTCATCTGTAAAATGGGGATAGTAATTGCAACTACCTCCGATGATTGCTGTGATAATTGAGTGAAATAATATTTGTAAAGCATTTTGCAAACCTTCAAACCCTGTATAAATGGTAGCTATTGTTATTATATTCACCCACCACAGTAAATAAGTAGAAAGACAGAGCAGTTGCTTTAATGCTTATTTAGGCAAAATATTAGAACTACAATGGATGGGTGTCAATATAATGAAAGTTCTCCATCCAACAAATGGAATTTTTAAAAAGGAAAACCACAGTTCATTGTGATTCCCTAGGCATCAGACCATCTTTTCACTCTCTTAGCATGGCAATAAAACTTTCAGAATAAAAAATGTTCAGTTCTGAAAATTAAAAAGTAAATCAAGAAAACCTGCTAATTTCTCAACAGATTGACCAAATGTAAGATATATCGCCTCTATAGGCACCATAGAGCAGCGTTCTTGGATGATATTTGCTGGGGAATTAATTCAGCTAATAGCCTTCAGCTTCCCTAAAATGTTCCTCAGCAAAATAATCTTGATTTGAACTCATTGAAGCCTTTTATTTCAACTGCCCAATTGGGGAAATTGAGTTCTAGTTCTTCTCCCAGGAGCAGCAAGTGTGTGCCGCTGCTTAATTTGGTATTTTAGGATATTAATGCATTCCCTATTCCTTTGCCCTTGCCAGGCTAGGTCCTGGAAGATTCAGGGTACAGGAAAGACTCTGATAATAGGGCAATTTAATATTTTCAGCAAGTGTCCTCCCCATCAGATTCTCCACTAAAATGCTGGTAAAGAATGTTCCCATTTTGACCACAGAGTTCCCTCATGCTGACAACACTTTTACAAATTGTAGCTTATGATAAGACAATTAAGTCAGTCCAGCAGGTCTTACAGAAGAATCTTTTGAAAGATAAAAGGAATAGATATGATTCATTTAACGCTTTTTACATGTCATATATGCATCTCCTAACTACAACATCAGAGATTCATGTAGCTACTACTTAATAAATGTATTGTGAATGGAAAGAATAAATAATGATAGCTAACATTAACATAGCATTCTAATATTTTCAAAGCAAATCATTATTTCATTTTATCCTCAGACCCCTGAAAGGTGAGTGCTCCTTTTATCACCATTTTACAAATGGGCAAGCAGAGAAACAATGGTTAGATGGCACAGGTATTCGATATCAGAGGTAATATTTGAACTCAGATCTTCCTAATTCCAAATCTGGTACTTTACCTGCTTCCCTTCCAGCTGTTACTTAGAAATGGACAAGACCTAATGGATCAGTGGGAGTAGTGGAAAAAATCAATGGTTTGGGAATCAAAAGAATAAATTCAAATATAGACCTCAATTTCCTATTTTCTGTGTTTGGACTCTAAGCCAATGATTTCATTGGCTAAGAGAACTCCCAGTTAACACAAACCAACAATTGATCTACACATTTATAGATTTTGAATGACCAATATCCATTTAAATTTCTAATGTAATAAATATTGATAGTTTTAATTCATATAAACCAAAGCTTTTCAATAATTTTAAGAGTGCAAAGTGGGTGATTCTGAGACCAAAACATTTGAGAAGTTCTGTCCCTTGTCCTTTTAAGGTCTTATATTCTATGACTCAGCTAATCCATCTAATATTTTTTTTAATTAATAGTTTTTATTTACCAGATATATGCAAGGGTAATTTTACAACATTGACAATTGCCAAACCTTTTGTTCTAATTTTTCCCCTCCTTCCCTCCTCCCATGGCAGGTTGACCAATACATGTTAAATATGTTAAAGTATAAATTAAATACAATATATGTATACATGTCCAAGCAGTTGTTTTGCTGTACAAAAAGAATCAGACTTTGAAATAGTGTACAATTAGCCTGTGAAGGAAATCAAAAATAGAGGGATTGGGAATTCTATTCGGGGTTCATAGTCATCTCCCAGAGTTCTTTCTCTGGGTGTAGCTGGTTCAGTTCATTCCTGCTCTATTGGAACTGATTTGGTTCATCTCATTGTTGAAAATGGCCACGTCCATCAGAATTGATCGTTTTATAGTATTGTTGTTGAAGTATATAATGATTTCCTGGTCCTGCTCATTTCACTCAGCATCAGTTCATGCAAATCTCTCCAGGCCTTTCGGAAGTCATCCTGCTGGTCATTTCTTACAGAACAATAATATTCCATAATATTCATATACCACAATTTATTCAACCAATCTCCAATTGATGGACATCCATGTAGTTTCCAGTTTCTGGCCACTACAAAGAGGGCTGCCACAAACATTTTGCACATGTGGGTCCCTTTCCCTTCTTTAAAATTTCTTTGGGATATAAGCCCAGTAGTAACACTGCTGGGTCAAAGGGTATGCACAGTTGTAATCCATCTAATCTTATTCTAGCTTCATGGAAATGGAAATTTAGAGAGGAGAAGAGACATGCTGATTATCACAATAAATAATAAGTAATGGAATGAGACCCAAGGCTAGTCCAGTTTTCCATCAGACCATCATCTTCATCAGAAACATTTTCTATAAAATCTATAACATATAGGACAAAGTTGTTAAGCACTAGAAAGTACAAAAATAATAAATGTGACTTCTGATTCCAAGGATCTTAGTTTTATTGTTGAAATAGAAAAGAATATAAAAACAGATGGTGGACAATAAAAACTATAGAAAAGTACAGAATCATAGAATAAAGGATTTGAAAATAGAAAAAACTGACTTCATCATTTAACCAATACCCGAATGAATTTTCCATTATAATGTACCCTGGACACAAACTATGGAGGCAAAAACTTTTTATTCAGTAGGAACTTTTGAGAAAACTGGTAAGAAGACTATCAAAAACTAGATTTAGGTTTTCATCTTAAAATATATAAATACTCTAATAAATTCCAAATATATAACAATATAAAAATAGAGGATGGGAAGTTAACTCTTTCAAAAGTATGAGAAGAAAAAAAATTCATAAAATGTTAACAAATCCTCTTATTTAAATCATTTTTCTAATATATTCTTATTTATTTCATTATATAGTTTTAATTAATGCAAAAATGTTTTAAATCAAGAAGTTAATACTTCTGCTAGAACATAGGAAAATTCATTGTTGGAAGAACTTTAGTATGAGAAGCACAAATTTTACTGCTGGGGGCATTGTGAATAAGTTCAACTATTCTGGGAAACAATTTAGAATCATGAAAAATATCTACTAAACATTTCATAATCTTTGATCCCAGAAAGTTTACAACTGGGATTATATCCCCCCAAAAGGTTATTGATTTTTAAAAGATCCATTATAAAATAAGACAAAATGCAACTATCAAAAAACTTTAGTTCTTCGCTGGGATCACAGAAGAAAGAAAAATTTAGTGCCCAAGAGTTGGGGAATGGTTCAATAGATTGTAGTATCTGAATGAATATGACTGCATCATTAAGAAAGAGTAATAGGAAGAATGCAAAGACTAATGGGAATGCTAGACAAAATAAAGAAGGAAGGAAGCTGAGACAAAATAATATCATACACAATTTGATTGTGATAATAAGGACAGAATGGAAAAGAAACAAAATCCTGGTTTTTCAATTCAATGTTAGAACCATGTCATAAAAATTAAACTTCCAATTGCCAATCCACCTTTGTAACACCTCACAGATACAGTCCCTTCTCTCCTCTGACACTACTTAGATTGTTGCAAGAGCCTGCTGAATGATCTTCTTGGCTCAATTCCACTCCAATTCATCCACTACTCAGCTGTAAAGTGATCTTCCTAAGGCACAGGTCTGACCATATATGTTTCCCCTGTTGAATAAACTCATGGTTCTTAATTGCCTTCAGGATGAAGTACAAAATCCTGGAATTGTCTACCTGTTTTTTTCTGCCTCATGGCTCTCTTGGGTTCCTTCAAGTCTCAGTATTGCATACTTGGCAATAATTCTTTCCCAGTTTTCCTTAATGTTAGTTTCCATACTTCCCTCCACCCTGAGGTTATTTCTAGTTATTTTGTATGTGTATTATCAAGAATTATTGCTGATAAGTTACTCTGCCAACTAAACACAATCTGTGTAAGTCATAGAATGACATACATTTATAACAAAACATTTAAAAAGAAAAAAAAATTTTAAAAGGCAAGAAATGCTTTTTGGGGGATTACGATTTAATTTATCTTTGACTACAGAATGTCTTTTATACCACAATGTAAAATGTAAATTATCAAGATAATAATCCAGAAGACTATATATGTGGGTAGGGATAAGGATTGTACTTATAATTTTATTGATAAAGGTAAAGAACTCCCACTAAAAGTGGGACTGAAGTCAGCATCTTTTCTGTGCTTTATATTCTGGAAAGTTTTATTTCACTCTGGGAACTCAAGTGATTTGACCAGCATCACAGAGTCAATACTCTAGGCTCTGAGGCCAGCTTATTATTCACTATATGATGCTACTCTCTCATTGCTCTCTCATGTCTAGATGATCAGCTTTCGATTTTCCAAATACGCTTCCTGGTTATGTGAAGGTAATTAATCACAATTTAATTCTCCCCTTAATATCTGAGTTGTTGTTATTTTACATATTTCCAGGAATTTCCTGAATTTATAACTTCATTGATACAAAAATTCCTTTCAAAAACAAGCTGAAAATTTTAACCTTTATATATTCACTCATTCCTTGGAATTTTTATCTGTCTTTCCATAAATCTTTCAAAGGAGATCTATCTACATGGTAGTCGTCTTCTGGCTCCTTAGAGATTTATGATTTCTAGTGAAATCAAGATATCTATTTGTGATCCCATATTCTTCTCACACGACATGTGCATCTCCGTTTTAAAATCATACTTTGTTTTTGATACACCATTTCTTATGAATGTCATCATTTTTATTGTTCTACAACATATATTAAATAACACAGCATTATCTGTCTTGTCTTTTGAGTGAGTTGTATCTTGTGATTATGTATTTCCATGATTCATGAGTGGTGTGGAAATATTCTATTTGATCTCTTATCATCTATAGACACAATATACTCAGGGAGAAAAGTGGCAACAGGACAAAATCAGGATCAGTGATCAGACCCAAATAAATACAGATAGAAATCTATGCTGGAGGTGACACAATTTAAAAATCATTTGAATAGCTATTTTTTAAAAGATGTATCAAATAGGACGAAGATTGCAAAAATAGATAAAATTCATGGATTATGCCTTCATCTTTAAAAAAAGGCAAGTAAGATTTCTTCTCATCATTAAAAATAAGACTAATGTATTTTTAAAAGTGACTGAGAAACATCATGTATTGTTTTTCTTTTTCAATTTCAAAGTCAGGGTTCGTGTATTGAAGTATGCTGGAGCGAATTCCTTTTGATTCACTGATTCACAAGAGCAGATTATTAAATTTTTACTATAAGCAATTATACTTTAGGAGTCAGAAACCCCTACAAATCAGTGCTTGCTTTACTTTTTGTTGATTTATAGAATTAAAACAGTGATGAATGATATAAATAATGCAGATTAACCTCAAAAATGTGTCACAAGCAGTTTTTTTTCCTTCATAGAGTTGGTTATTAAACATTTACCAGCAAAATCCTGAAAATGCAGTTAAGAAAACTGAAATGTCTTAACCAAATTCAAACAATGAACAGAAGAGCAAATATTGGAAACCAGGTCTTCTGACTCCAAATTCAGTGTTCTGATGCCTCATGTACTAACATATAATATCATCAAATATGCTAATCATATCATAAAAAATAACAAAAAGATCCTCATGGCATGGCCTGAGTCTAATAAGATAAATGATTTTTCTTCTCCAATACTTTAATGTATTAATTGATAACAGTCATCCCTGTGGTGATTCAGATCACAATTTTTATATCCTAAGTAATTCTTATCCATATTGTCTCATAAATTCTTTATAGCTTGTCCAATTAGTATCCAATTTTATATAGAGCTTCCATCCACTGAAGACCCTTTACTAGATTCATCGGTTATGCATCTGTTATTCCTATTTCTTGTTGCATGATTTTAAATTCTTTTCTAAAATATGCATTTCCTAGTGATCCCTATTAAATCACTTCTGATAAGCAGATACAGGCATAGAAAAGCTTATGCAAGAATTATTAAGGAAGTGGGAGAGAGAAAAGGGTAAGGAAAAAAGAAGTTAGGATTAAGAAGACCTGTTAAGAAGTTATTAAAAATAGTTTAGGAATAATAAAGTCTTAACACTATGGTGGTAGCAGGGGGAATAGAGAGAAGATGGTGCTTTATAGAGAGTTTTGTACATTCTTTTTTATCATTTTAAGAAATAAATATATTACATTTCACAAGGTACTAACAAAACCAGTCTATTTGTGTTTTGTTCTGCCTTCCCATTCTACATTATTTTCTTCCATTTAAGAATGTTTTTCTATTTGAGAATATTTAAATGATGCTTTTTTTGTATGTCTATTACTATGAACTAACCTATCCCACAATTTCTTATATAACTCTCTTATTCTTTGCATATTAAAATAGTTCTGTTTATTAACAATTGCTAAATTAACAATTTTTTAAAATTCAAAAAATAAATGATGAAAAGGAAAAGAAAAAGAGAAGTAAGAGAGGGAAGGGAAATGAGAGAGATTGCAGAAATGAAATAGAAAGGACTGGATAATTCAGAGAATATGAGAAGTAATGAAATAGAATCAAAGAAATTACCTTTATCTTCTATTTCCTCATGCATGCTACTAATCTTATTTAGATTAATTTCACTGCTTATTTGAATGTTGCAAGCATCTCTAAGCTTGTCTCCTTTCCTCTCCTTTTTACTACTCCAGTGACATTCCTAAAAATATTTGACCAATCTACTCAAAAATCTCCCTGTTGCTTCTCAGCATCCAATGCTTGGTCTGGCATTTTAAACCTTCCCTCATGTTCTTTCTTCTCATTCAGGTCTAACAAGACTGCTATCAGCATTCTATTTACTGAACTTTACATCAATGGTCTCTCATTTGTGTTACATCATATAATGTCTTATATTTCTCAAAGTTCATCTCAGAGGGTCATCTTCTATATGACATTTTCCTTATCACCTCAGCATTTTCACACAGTTCTTAGTTACTTGTAATATCCAGTAGAAAGTAAGCTCCCTTACAACAGGAATGATTTAATGTTCTTTGTATTCTTGGCACTTAGCACAGTCTTGTACACAGACAAGATATTTAATAAGTATTTATTTAATTGAATTTAATTTATACCAGGGCTGTTTATTTAATTAGGTTAATATTTATATGACAAATAATATTTCACTTTACCTACCACATATCTTAATTTTAATAACCAGACATAATTGCAGCATCAAAACACAGGAAGAACACTACAAAAAAGTATAAAAATATGATTTTATCTTTACAGATAAACCTAAAGGAGAAAAATAAAAATTCTTTCCTCAGGATTTTTTTTCAGGAAAAAAAATAGATACTAACAGAATGACAGTTATTTTTAAATGATGGTTTATTTTCACACTATAAAAAGCCAGCTCTTAGGGGGAAATGGAAAGTACTTGTTAAAGTAATTAGTGATGAAAAATGTAAATCTTTCCAGTTACCTCTGGATCCCAGAGCTAGCAGAATAACACCATCAATTCTGAGTGAGGTATTAAAGAAAGCTTCAGAATTGACAAATCAAAAATAAGAACTATTTTGTCATCCTTTCCCCAAACCTCAAAGAACAATATCCTCCTGGCAAGGATGATAATTCCTCTCAGATTTTCCAGGATAGTCTTCATTTTTGGAAAACTAAGTGAATTTTTGATATAGCTTTGCAAAAATACAACACATTTTGTCAGTCCATTTGTTTTTATTGCAGATTCAGAAAATATGACCTTTGCATTGTGGTTCTAAGACCCTTGATCCCCCCTGTCTTTCAGAATGACTTCAGGTGATTTGTTTCTTTGTTTGAGGGTTCTAAGCAAGTCTCTATTGAGGGAGTCCATCTGGAAACCTCAAACTTCAGCCTTTCTGTCTTTTTTCCCCCTAACTTTGACTTCCTGATCTACTTGTTATGGGCTTACCTAGATGCTAGTTATCCAATGGATTATTGTGGACAACTCATCTGTTGAGTAGTTTTGCTAAAAAGCTTTATTCATTTTGTTTTTTTAATTTTTCTTGTATATTCATTGGCACATAGAATTACTTAGTGAGGAACTATTCTCCACCAATTAATCTCAACAATATTTCAATAAATTTGCTCTGCATCATTAGAATCCTTGAGTGTTGTTCATGGGCACTGCAAGGTTAAATGATTTGCCTAGGGTCTCACAACCAATTAATGCCAGAGAAAGAACCCAAGCCTTAGTTTTCCCTCTCTTATATCTTGTCATCATTGCTATTCCTTGAAAATATATACATTTTCCACAATAACTACAGAAAGAACTTTTTAAAATTATAGTTCATAAGAGCAGAGAATTAAAATTTAAAGGGCCAGTTGAAGACACCTGATTTCCAACTTTAATTTAACAAGTGAGAAAAATCTGGTAAAATAATGTACACAGACTCATATAGTAAGTATATAACAGTGCAGGAATTTAAATTCAGGTGTTCTTATCAAAACCCATTATACCATATGAGAAATATTTATTGATAAATTCCATATTATTGGAAATAATTTTTGGGGAAAAAAAACAAGTTATGTGATAGTGTCAGTGGATAGATAGGCAATAGGAAAGGAAGTTGGGCAAGCAGCAAATCTATCTATTCTCAAGTTTTTATGTACCCTGAGTAGGTGAGGACACTGGAGAAGTCAGTCTGGGTCTTCTGTTCTATAGTCAGTGGCCATCTTCAGTATCTCTCTTCTCTCAGTGCTATTCAAGCTGACCCCATCAATGTACTCAATTACTCATAAAATATGCTTTTTTGTTACCCAAACAATTCTAGTAAACACAATATGTTTCCGTTTCAAAGAAACCAAATGTTAAATAGATATAGATGTAAATATAAATATAGGCAGAGAAATCTCTGTCTTAATGTTAGATATTTTCTTAAATAGGCTTTAGAGAAATAATAATTGGCCTTACTGTTTTTAGATTGAAATAAATACCTTAAAACTTCAGAGTAGAGAATCTTGAGTATCTTAAGAGCTATTATATTGTCCCAAAGCTTAAAATGCTATATTTGTTGTAGTAGAATATTACATATATGTTTGTGTCATAATTTGGGGTTTAATTTGAAAAGAATAGGAGGTCCTTAGTGGACTCCAGCATGAATTAATATGCTACAACAGCTTGAAAAGCTGATAAAACATTTAGGCTACACTAAGATATGCATCATGACCTGGAAAGAAGAAATAATTTTTTTGTGACACTCTCTCCTAAATAGGTCACATCTTGAGTATTATGTTCAATTGTTAAATGTAGGACAATGAATTTTTTAAAGGGCATTAATACACACACACACACACACACACACACACACATATATATATATATAAATGAATTGTTAATGGATTTATGAACTGGTCCAACTATTGTGGAAAACAATTTGGAAGTATGCCCAAAGGGCTACAAAACTACATACCCTTTGCAACACTATTACTAGATCTGTATCTCAAAGGGATTAACAAAGTATTATCTGTATGTACAAAAATATAATATCTTTTTTTTTGAGTGGCAAAAATTTGGAAATTGATGTGATGCTCATTAATTGGGGAATAGATAAATTATGGCATATGATTGTGATAGAGTTCTGTTGTAACTATATGAAATGACAATGTGGGAGGGTAGCTTCAGAAAAACACAGCAAGACCTATATGAACTGATGCAAAGTGAAGTGAGAAGAACCAGGACATCCTTGTACACAGTAACAGCAGTAATGTTATACACTGTAATAATGATGATCAGCTGTGAAAGATTTGCCTAATTCTGATTAATAGTGATCCAAGACAGTTCCAGCGGTCTCATGATGAAAAAATGTTATCTACCGCCAGAGAGATAAAGCTGATGAACTCTGAATGCAAACTGATGTGCAATTTTCTCACTTTATTTTTCTTGCTTTTTTTTGAAATATGGATGATATGGAAATATGATTTGCATGTTTCACATGTATAATTAGTATTGCTTGCCTTTTCTGTGGGTGTGGAAGGAAGTGAGGGGAAGGAAAAACATTTTAAACTTAAAATGGGAAAAGAAAAAAAAAGTTTAAAATAAATAATAAATTTGAAGGGGAAAAATAAAAGAATGACATTGATAAATTCAATTCTATTCAACAAGCTTTTATTGAGAGCCTGATATGTGGTCCATCCATCCATTAGGGATACAAATTATTGAAAAAAGACATAATCTAAAGGAGAACAAACAAAATAGAAAAGAGTGTTGGTACCTGGTTATTTGAAGCAACTGGTAAAAGACCAGATTTGGGGGAAAAATCAATCTTCAAATATTTAAGTTTCTGTCATGTGAAAAAGGGGATACCCTTCCTCTGATTGTCCAGTATTGGAAGCAACATGTGGAAGTAGAAGGTTTAATTTAGGTTTGATAAGAACAAAAGAAAACAAAACAAAATTGTCCAACTCTTAGAGTTAGTAGAACAGGAGTTTCACAACACTGGAGGTCTATTATCAGTAGAATAGAGAGTCATTTATCTTTTATGAAGAGCATCCTTTTTTAAGATATGGGTCACGCTAGATCATTTTGAATGTCCTTTTGGTCCTGAGATTCATATGTTACTGTAAAAAGGCATTCATTGTCAAAACATGATCTTATTCCTTAATAGGCTATTTCTTCTTTAAATTAAGCTCATCTTCCTAGAGGAATGTTCTATTAAATTAAGAAGTTTGAAGCTGGAAATATTCTCTCATCTATGCCCCTACCTGGAGGCATAATTTTGACTAAACTATAATAAATTGTTATTTTTAAACATCACAGAAGGAGGATGATTTACAATTTAAAAACTTAACCTTCAGTGAATAAATGCAGATTTATTTGTTAGGGAATGATAAAAGGAGCCACAGGTTTTTTAAGCCTGGAGAGAATTTTGTGAAACACAAACTTGTAAGGCAAGGTCTATAGTAATTAAAAAAAAAAAAACCTTCAAATTGTACTGAGGTCTTTCATATCATACTTGAAATTTAAATTCTCCAAGATATGACAAATAATGTCACTTTGTCAGCATGAATATTATCCATAAAAGAAAATAAAAATAAAATAATAAGGGAAAATGCCACCTAGACAATGATATTTAGACACATGGAATAAATCTACTGTCCTTCCCCCAAACTCTTGTTTTTATGTATTCATATTCCCCACTGAGAGCCAGAAAATAAAATTAAAAAAAATGAAAAAGTGTGTTGCTACAAGTCACTTTTAAGCTCTAAAGGAAGATTTAATTAACTTTATTTTAAATATATTATGTGTATCAGAATTCACTTTATGTTTTACTATTCAAATTCTACATAAATTTGCATGACATCATGGAGAACATTAAGCTTTATAACTATTATGCATAGAAGGTGTTGAACCTTTCCTCAGTAGAAACTCTTTGATTTAGTTGTACTGGGAATTGTTTGGCCCAGGACTGCATAAAGAAAGTATTTTCTAATGCACCAACTACATCAATGTAGTGCCTACATTTTCCATTATGATTTAATGCTGTGGTTATAAAGTATGTCTTTTGCTAGAAGCCTATTCATCCTGAACTATATCACTTTCTTATAACTGTATTTGCTTATGGAGTAAGCGACTCTTAAATCTCAGCATATTGCCCCCACATTTATAAATCCAATAGAGAGAAACTCATTTCCATTTCTTCACAGATCCAGGAATACTCTCCATTTTTAACCTCTTAATTTGCTATACATAGATTTTATGCAATCAGGCCTTTTCATCTATAGAATTAGCAGATTGGATTCACCCTCTAAAATCCCTTTAGCATTAAATCTATTATCCTACAACTATGCTATTAACTTAAAAGTAACAAACCGTATCAATTATTTTTCTTGTAAATTAATAGGATAGCTGTTGGATTTTATTTTGCATGAAAATATACACTGATAATAATAGTAATGTTATCTAAATCCAATGCCAAAATAAAGGTATGGCAAATAGAGCTTTGAACCAAAGTCCAGAATTTTATAGGCTGTTGACATTATTTCTACTCCTTCATGAGGTAGAACTGAACTTAGTTTTTAGTTAGAAGGAATAATACTTTATTATTAGTTATAATAATATATTTATATAATTATGTAATACATATATAATTTACATATACATTATAATAATAATTTCAAAAAGGAAATTAACAGAAATTAACTTCTTGTTCCAGTTCCAGCAATTATACTCCAGATGTACTTCTCCACATTCTGGACTCAATTTGGAGAGGTCTTCTTCTTATGGTAACTCTACATATGTCTCATGATCTCTGTCTCTTGCCATAGAATTTTGTGTCCAGAAATCTGAAATTAAAACTTTCTACTTAAATTAATTTTCCAAACTGTCAGAATTACTTATTACACTCTGTAATTCTTTTTATATTTTATCTCTGTATTTGCACTATTTCTTTTGATGTGCTTACAGAAAATAAATTACTTTTAAAAATTCTGGCTTGTAGTATCTATTTTCTCCGGCAATTAAAATTTTAGAGGGGCATTCATCCTCCTATGAAATGTTCATTTTATTAGGGATGTTAAAATGTTTTAATCTATAATGACAGTTTGTTTTATATTATAGCCTCCCAAAGAGGCTCTCTATTAACTCCAAGTTCAAATATAAAATCTTCTGTTTTACTTTTAAAGCCCTGCACAATCTGTCCCCTTTCTATTTTTTCCAAACTGCTTGCCCTTTATTTTCCTTGACCTCTGCTATAATCCAATGACAATTATCTCTGTATTATTCCTCACAAAACCCAATACATTTTCACCAACTGTTTCCCATACGTGGAATATTCACACTCTTCAACTTTATCTGCTGGTTTCCTTAGATTCTTTCAAACCCCCACCAAAGCATTACTGTCTATAAAAAGTCTTTCTCAGCTCATCTTGATGCTAGTATCTTCCTGCAATTTCCTGCAATTTCTCCTATATATTAGCTGTTTCCATGTAGATTGTATGCTTCTTAAAGGCAAAAAATTGTTTTTATGTTTCTTTGTATTCCAAATACTTAGCATAGTGCCTGGAACCAAGTATTAAATAAATACATATTATTGATTTTGTTCAGCACACTTAATTCCTATAACGCATTTGGCAGTCCCAAGGATCAAAGTATTTTATTCCCACTTTTAAGCTGAACATCAATACTTGCTGGACACATTATTACTATGTGAGTTGGGTTCTGAGATGTTATCATCCTACCTATTATTCCAGTGATCACCTTTTGTTGTTCAGTTATTTCAGTCATATCCAATTCTCCATGATTCTATTTGGGGTTTTCTGAAATGTTACTGAAATGGTTTGCTACTCTTTCTGCAGCTCATTTTTATAGATGAGCAAACTAAGGCAAACAGGCTTAGATGACTTGTCCAGTATAATGCAGCTAATGCTTCAAGCCAGATCTGAATTCAGGAAGATGTCTTTCTTACTGTAAGCCCATATTCTAGAAAAGATCTGGAGTTAGTTGACTTGAATTCAAATACTACCTAAGTGACTTTGAGTAAATCAGTACCTCTATAAACCTCAGTTTCCTTATATGTACAATGAGAGAGGTTAGATAAGATAAGATGTTCCAGAATTTTTGTGTCATAGAACCCTTTGGCACTCTGGAAAAGCCTATGTATTTCTTTTCAGAATGATGTTTTAAATGTATTCTTAAAAATGCAAAGGATAGAAAAGAAGATCAATCAATTATTTTTATTAGTTGTGATTTTTTCTTCACCTAAGTTCATAGACTCCCTAAAATCTATTCATAGACCCCCGAACTAGATGAGTTCTGAGGATGCTACCAATTGTAACTCTGATACTGTGAAGCATGTCCTTTTCCTGCTATCCATCTTTTCCCCACAGTATCAAGCTGTCTCCTCCTTCATAAAGTAGGCAGTCAGTGAAGAGAAGGATATTTAATATTTCTTGGATGGAAATACAAAACTTGAATTATCAGTCTGTTACTCCTTGTTGTGATCCCTCTTTTCTGGTCATACAGACCATGGATGATGTCTCTTAAACCAAGTATCACTTTTAAGTATTCACTGCTAAAAGATTTAAAGGAAAGGAGAGAAAAGAGAGAGGAAAGGGATTTAAAGTTCTCTGTTTCGGTTTCCTTGGGGTCTCTGGGAGCAGCCTTCATTTCAGTTAGTAATCACCACAAGTGCAGCCAGCTGTTAGAGTCCAAATCCTTTATTATCTCTTTCCAAGTCTTGTCTCCTTTCCTGAAGCCCAGTTAGCTTTCCTATAGTCTGGATCCTTTATTATCTAATTTCTGGGGCTGGGCAGTTTTCTGGAGAGTATTTAAGTCTGGCCTTGGTCTTAGTGGGGAAGTACAGGAGTCCAGGCCAGCCACCAGGAAGATCGAAGATCGAATTTAATTTCTCCCCTTGGTTCTGAGAGCTTAAGTTCCTGTTGCCAATCCTTTGCCTTCTCTCCAAATGTCTCTCCTGGCTAAGGCTCCTAGCTTATATACTCTACACTGAGTATACACCAATCAGTACATCACTAGGAAACCATTATTTGTTGTACAATTAAGTCAATGCTAAACTAGAATTAACCACTGTCTCCTCAATTCCACTTAGTACCTTGTTTCAAGTTCAGGCCCCTAACATTTCCTTGTAGGATTAGATCAATCATACTGAGCCATGCTAAATTAGATAACCATTGTCTCTATCAATTCCACTGTCTTAGTACCTTGTAAGAATCCTTTGTTCCAAGTTCAGCGTTCTGGCCCATAACAAAGGGCGATCAAAGGAAGGAGAGAGAGACAAAAGACAGAGAGATTGGCAGTGTGGGGGGGAAAGGAGAGGAAGCATTAAAAGATATATGGACAACTGAATTCTAATTATCACCACCATATCTTGCCTCTGTGCTAAACTTGTCTTAAGTTTCCCAAACTCTTCATCTACTTCTTTCTGTTCAGGTGGTCTATAGTACACTCCAGTGACAGAATTATTTATTTGTTCCTCCATTTATCATATCTCCACTACTATCTGTACAACACTACCTTATCTCTTGTTTTTTTGATTTCTTCAAATAAGGAAATCTTCTAAACTATATATTATTTTAATGCACTATTCCTTTTGTCTGTTCTATTTCTTTTCAGTATCAGTGCAATATAAAACAATGTTCTAGTCATTAGTCCTAATAGATCAAATTTGCGTCCTTGACCAAAGATCTCTCCTTCATCTTTCCCATTTCTTAAAATTGAAGCATTTATGAAAAAAAATAATTAAAACCATATATTAAATTCCTCAGTGTTTTCTTAATTTTTGTCTCCTATGAATTTCTTTGTGTCTAGTTGCAATTTTTCTTGCACCTTTGTAATATTATTTAGTCAAAGATATCTTTGAGTGTGAGTAAATGACTTCTTGCAGTTGTGTCATTTCCACATTTGATCAGAAAGTCATCTAAAACCTTTTTTCTAAGTCAATGATAAAAAGCATTCAATAACACAGGGCCATTCAGAGATCCCTAAAGCTCCTTCCCTTGAATTGACATCAAAATATTAATGATTATTATTTATGTCTTACCAGTCAACAAGTTCTGAATCCACCTAAGATAATGTCTAGCCCCTCTCTCTCTCTATGGCATGTACATGAAAGATTTTGTTAATACTGCTAGCCTATTAATCCCATAAAAGGAGTTTAATATGAAAAGTATAGATAATATTATTTCCACTGAAAAACTAATTAAAATTTTTGAACAACTAATTTACAAATGAATTTACTGAATGTAACTTACATGAAAATTAGGGACTATCTACACTTAAAAATAGATTCAAAGATCTATTCCAAAATGAAAGACAAGTTTTTGAAAACTATCTACCATTTTGTATTATTATAATCTTTTCTTGCCTTGATAATCAGAAGATTGTAACATTTTTATGTATCTTTGGGGTTTTGGGGTCATACGGACTATTTTCAGAATCTGCTATCTATGTTTATAATTGGAGAAAATGCTGGCTCTCATTTAGAGATTAGTGAAAATGTATTTTCTATTTTTTCTACATTCATGGACTTGGCTGAAATTTATCCGTAGATCTCAGGTTAAGCACTCCTACCCTACTAGAAGAACAAACACAATTAATGACATGAAGGACCATAACCTATTTTTCTCTAATTGGATTAGTGAGAAAGAGACCCTAGGTCCCACTGAAATAATCTGGGGTTGTTGTCGCCATTTAATTTAGTCAAAAGCAATAAGCATTTATTAAGCTCTATGCCGAGCCCTGGGGATAAAAAGATGAAAAACAAGACAATCCTTGCCCTCAAGGGGCAGGAGGGGAGTGACTTGTAGACAAATAACTATAATTATGGTAATTGACTTTATGAATCAAGGTTTTGCATATTGCCACATGCTCTGAGAATCCCTCCTGCCCAGGAGCCACAATACTCCATCTTTCTATGCTTTCAAGCCATTTTTTCAATTATCTTCCACATCAAAGAATGTGGGCATTAAGCATATTTGTAATGGGCAGCTCTCCTTCACTGCCTCAGTCAGAACCTTAATAATGTAAAACAGTTGTGAATCTATTTCCTGCTCTTCCTTAATGATATAATAAAAAGTTGAAGCAATGATTCATTATAGGAGCTGAAGACTAAAAAAAAATCATCAGGCTTCATTTAACTGACTAAGTCATTTAAGACACTTTAGAAAAGTTAACTTGGAAATCCACTGCACTGTCTCAAAGCACGAGACAATGGCCATGAAGAGAATTCGTGTTGTTAGGTTTTATTCTACCTCACCAAGATTAGCTCCAAGTGAAATCATGAGAAATGAAATGTTCTTATTCCCAGTCTAAAGAATGTCTTGCTTTTACTGAAATTTCATATGTGTTTGTATATATCTATAGATGTATATATGTATAAATATATGTATGTATGGATAGATTTCTTCATTATGAAAGACTAATCAAAGTTATCCATCAGTATCATGGAATGATCTTTTTATAATATATAAAGACCCTCCAGGGGTGAACAATAGGGACAGGGTTTAAACTCTAGGCCTCTGACTGACAAATAATAATATTAAAGAGGGAGGGAAACTTCCCTCTAGGGAAACTGTGTTCCATTTAAAATTCCCTTTATTGTGTCCTCTTTTTTGATCTGAGAGATCAGGATCTCCCAGGCTCCAAGGAATCTAGAGAGGGCCCATTCTCCTAGGATGAGAGAAGTGACACTATTCACAGGTAAATCAACTCCCATTGATCTTTTAGAAGTTCTGAGTTCTCATTCAATCGAGAAATCCTGGTTTTATCAGCTCAGACTGTCCCAGGCCCCACCAAGATACCCATATAACAGGTTCCTTTAAACTCACTCCTCACAGAAGGCCTAAAGTAGCTTGCTCAGTTTCTAAGATTCTGCCCACTGAAAAAGCATTCTCTCAGGGCAAAATTCCATTTCCCCAATAGGACTCTGCCACTATCGAAGTCAGTCTCTTAGCAAACTAGTTTCTATCCAGCAATAAACTTTCAATTTGCAATTAATAATTTGGGAATAAGTGATTTTTTTCACTTTAAACCTGTGGCCAATTAATTTTTTTTCTTTTTTTTTTAACAACTCACTTATTGCCACTAACCTCATTACAACCAGGAATCAAGGGGAGCCAAACCTCATCAATATCATAAGACTGGGAATCAACCAAATTGGAAAAAAATAGAAAATAAAAAGAGGAAGCCAATGAAAAAAAATTCCCAAGTTCCCTATCCTCTAAAAGAAATGCTTTTAAGCAAAATACTTTTAAAATAGGACTTCACACAGTCAGTCAATTAAGTAGTCTCTGGGGATACAAAGAGAGGGAAATAGGAAACAATCTATAGCCTCAAAGATCTTAGAGTTTTTAAAATAATATTTTATTTTTCCAAATACATGCAAAGATAGTTTTCAGTATTCACCTTTGCAAAACCTTGTCTTTCAAATTTATCTCCCTTTTCCCCCACACCAAGAAAGTAAGCAATTTAATATAGGTTAAACACATGTAGTTCTTCTGAACATATTTCCATATTCATCATGTTGCCCAAGAAAAATTAGATTAGAAGCAAAAATCAATTAAATAAATAAATAAAAGTAAAAAAGATCCCAAACAAGCAAACAACAACAAAAAAGATGAAAATACTATGCTGCAATCTGTATTCAGTTTCCATAAATCTCTCTCTGGATGCAGATGGCACTTTCTAACAAGGAAATTTACCATCACATTGTTGAAAAAAAAAAGTTGATCACATTTGATCATCACATAATCTTCTTGTTACTGTGTACAATATTCTCTTGCTTCTGAAAGAGCTTTCATTCTAAAGGGGAAAATAGCATGCAAATAATTATCTAAATGTAAAATGCCAGCATACTAACTACTCACAGAGGGAATTGCTGGGGTCAGGGAGAGCAGAGAAGTCTTTGTCCAGCAGGTGAAATTTAAACTCAGTCTCAAAGTTTGGGAAGTAAGAGATTGGAGTTGAAGGTTGTTACTTAAGTATGTATCTTGTAGCTGCATGAAAAAGAGCTGCCTCAGTTTTCTTTCCACTGATGTTGTCCATAGGTTATTGTTGATTCTCAAAAGAAAAAGGGGACATCAGAAGTGAATCATTAGCACACTAAATATGAGAGAACAACAAAAAACTTCAATAAAACTTTGAAATTTTACATGCTGTTTTCTCTTACTAAACATTCCATGGAAAACTGTAACAAGACATGAAATGTATGTCTTACCTTCCAGGAACCATAGGTCACAGAAGCAAAACAATTAAGAGAATTGGTTTAGTTATTTTGTTGTTGGTCAGTCAGTCAGTAACTCAGTCATTCAATAAAGCACTGATTTAGTAGCCACTATTTTCCAGGCACTGTGCTAAATGCTGGGGATAAAAAATAGGCCAAAACAAGTTTCTATTCTCAAGGAGCTCAGAATCCCATGAGGGAAAACATGGGCAAACAACCAAATATATAAAAAAGTATTCACATTAAAAAGAAGAAAATCTCAGAAAGAAAACGCTAAGATTGAGAAGGACAGTTTTCTTTTTAATGGGGACTTAAAGTAAAAGTATCTGGGAGATGGAGAATAGGAAATGGAGAGTTCACTCACAAATTACCTGCCAGCCAACAAGAGCTGGAATTTGAAAGCGCAAAAGACAGTACCTTGAAATCATTCTTCTTAAAAGATCTTACAAACTTTTTTCTGGGTCACCATAAACTAATAAGGATGAAAATAAACTTTAGTCAACATAAACATATACATGCATATGTGCAGGTACAACACACACACACAGACACACACACATATTCCTTCTACATCTCAGATGTCTGAGCAAAGAAAGAAACAACAAAATTTAGACAATTACTTGAAACTGGAGATTTATTAATTCTCAGTCTTCATTTAGGTTATATGTGTCATTAGCTTAAGGTTTCCTACTGGTGTAAAAAAAATCCTTAGGGAAAATTGTCTATATGTCCATATGTCTATATCTGTAGCTATATTTATATCTTATCTATATCTGTATTTATCTATCCATCTATCTATCTTCTATCTATCTATCTATCTTCTATCTATCTATCTATCTATCTATCTATCTATCTATCTATCTATCTATCTGTACATCTGTCCTTCTTCTGGATATTACTCCATCCCTTTGCAAAATGATTTCAAAATTTGACATCTCATGTTCCAGAGAAGAAGCAAGTACACACTCCCTAGTGAGTTTTGATTGACTATGGCCTGAACCAAGAGAGTCTGGGGAGCCTTAAAAAACCAGCAGCAGTTTTTTACATTGAATCTGGACTTGGCAGGTAATTAATAGAGGCAGCAGTCAATGCTATAATCACAATAGCTCTTACCTGGGAGAGGACATGCTGTTCATGTGTCTGCAAGTGATGGAGCACACAGTTACAAATCTTGAGACAAGGGGTCTCCTAGGGAGTCTCAGCAGCAGGCAAGACCAGAATGGCCTTCTGTGTTAAGCAGGAGAACAAACCAGAACTCTCATTCATTATCATCATTAACACCTGTGCTCCCAAGGCAAGACTGAAGACTTAGCTGTGCACATAATGTGTCCCCATTAGTATGTGTTTGAGTACAGAAATTGTCCCGTATCCCCAGCACATAGCACAATGGCTACTACAAAGCAAGCATTCGTTAATGCATACTGATTAACTGATTTAGAAACCATCTACCTCAACCTTCTTGATTTTACAGTAGAAAATACTTACCTAAGATCACTTATTTACTCCCTTAAAAGTTGTTTAGTTGTCTTTGTCCTTCATTCTCAAAGACAATCACAATACCAGGAAGGTGTTACTCTGACAAGCAAACGAATTAGATTTAAATGAGGGAGCACTGTCCAAGGTTACCTGCTTTACTTTCTCTTCCAGAGCCATCTGGCTCCAGCGGCAAGACATAGATCAGAATGACTTGAGATGGCCCTGGATGCAGGAGGAGACATGCTAAGGTCTTCAATAGGTCTCAGTTTGACTGAGGTAACTACCAAATCAGTGATTCAGGCTAGGTAAGAAATGAATTAAATAATGTCCTTTTTTACCTAGCAACAAATAAATATAGACAGACAGATAGACAAACAGGCAAACAGATAGACAGATGGACAGATGAACAGACAGACATACAGATGAATGGATAGATGGGCACATCAATGAATGGATAGATAGAAGGAAAGATAGACATATAGATGTAGACATCTTTGTATTATTAACATAATTGTTAATTATTCTGTTAACATATTGTTAACAGAATAGATGAAAGGATGGATAGATAAATAGATAATAAGATGGATAGACAAATGTAGACATCTTTGTATTGTTAACAGAATTTATATTGTTAACAGAATGGATGGATGGATGGATTGATAGATAGATAGATGATAGATAAATAGGTAGATAGATAGATAAATAAATAGGTAAATAGGTAGATAGATAAATAGATAATAGATGGGATAAATATGAGAAGGGGAAGACCCTCAGGGTTTCTGGCCAAAACAACACAAATTGCTATTTACGTGAACTCTGAGGCAATCAGCACCAAAACAAAAAAATCAAGTGGAACCTTTTGTGGGCCAATCAATAAGAGCAGAGTGATATGCATTTGCTTTTTGAAACATCATTAATATTCAGCAGATATTAAGTATAAAAATACAAAAAAATCCATGATTCTTCTTTTTCAGTAATTCCCTCCACAAAAGCAAATTATGACTGAATATGACTTAGGAAAGAAATCCTAGGGAGTTACTAAGGAGAAGGAATCATAGCTTCTTTGTACATTTGTATATTTTATATCTGTGAAATATTAATGAAATCCCCAAAAATAAGGGCTTCAAAAAGAATCAAGTAGTACAGTATTTTCTACTATAGGGTTTCAGTTTCCTCAAAATAAGTGAGATTGTCTGAACATCATAGAGTTTCAGTGTCTTACCCAAGTTCAGATATCTATTGAGTGTCAAAGGCCAGCCTTAAACCCAAGCCTTCCGATTCCAAGCCAAATGGAA
>NC_133619.1:52638479-52723479 GCF_048593235.1 Sminthopsis crassicaudata | reverse complement strand
GAACTCAGATAAGTCATTTAATCTTTGTCTGTCTCAATTTTCTTATCTGTAAATTGGGTTAAATAACAATAGCACCTATTGTCAAATTAGATCACATTTATAATGCACTTTGAAAACTTTAAAGCACCACACAAATGCTAGTTATAATCCTCCGTACACTTATATCTCACTTAATTGTGTACTACATATATATAATCATACATACATACATATATTTATATAAAGTGTGTGTGTGTGTGTGTGTGTGTGTGTGTGTGTGTGTGTGTGTGTGTGTGTAATTTAGTGCTCAGAGCGAGCTTGGAGTCAGGAAGAACTGAATTCAAATCTGATCTCAGATTCTTAATGACTATGTGATCATGGACAGGTTCCTTAACCCTGTTTACCTCAGTTTCTTCATCTGTAAAATGAGCTGGAGAAAGTAATGGCAAAGTACATCAGCATCTTTGTCAAGAAAATTCCAAATGGGGTCACAAAGAATCTGATATGACTGAACAACAACAACCACCACCTTTCTTTTCAAAATATCCCTTATCAAACCCAATAATTTGATAGAACACAAGAAGATTGTGCAAACATAAGGGATACAGAAGGATTGAATGTTATAAGAAATGTTTCCCTTGTTCTAGTGAAGGTAGAAATTGGGCTTAGACAAGTTGGGAAAGTCAGTAGAACCAGACCAAATACTCAGCCTGGAAATCTATATAGAAGAAAACATAATCTTGAAAGTATTGAAGATTGTTTTACACAGATTCTTCATAGATGTAAAGATCAGAATCTCAGTAACTATAGATCTACATATATTACATGCATTTTAAAGCTTTTTTATTTTTAAAAACTCTGAACAGATAAATTTTCATCACTGACCCTTGCATAACCTTGTTTCAGATTTTCCTCTCCTCCCCTCCACCTCCTCCCTTAGATGCCAAGCAATCCAATATATCTATATCTATATAGATATAGATATATATATATACATATATATACATATACATATATATGTATATATATGTTAAATCCAATATGTATAAATATATTTATGAAATCCTCTCATTGTACAAAAAAAATCAGATCAAAAAGGAAAAAAAAATGAGTAAGAAAACAAAATGCAAGCAAACAACATCAAAAAGCGTGAATGTTATGTTGTGGTCCACATTCAGTTCCCACAGCCCTCTTTCTGGATGTACTCTCTTCATCACAAGGTCATTGGAATTGGCAACAATCATCTCATTGTTGGAAAGAGTCACGTTCATCAGAATTGATTGTTGAAAAATATTGATATTGCCATGTACAAGGGTCTCCTGGTTCTGCTCATTTCACTTCACATCAGTTCATGTGAGTCTTTCTGAAATAATTCTGCTGATCATTTTTTACAGAACAATAATATTCCATAACATTCAGATACCCCAATTTATTCAGCCATTCTCCAACTGATAGATATCCACTAAGTTTCCAGTTTCTTGCCATTATGAAAAGGGCTGCCACAAACATTTTTTGCATGCATTTTTATAAAATATTTTTGAGAATGACCATTATGCACAACATGTTGACACAAAGAGGCTGGAATTTGCAAGTAAATTTTTACATTCATGGAATTGACTCCAATTGACCAAAGGTTTAAAAAATACAAGATTGTGGCAACTTGGTGGTATAATGCTATATATAATATGTAATATGTAAATGCTAACTCTTCCTATTATTCTATTGCCTTTTGCTGAATTATCAGTATTATTATTATTAATTTTTATTATTATTGACTCTGTGGAGCAAAATGGAGATTTAAAGGTTCTCCTCCAGCAAGCTGACTCTTCAGCACACATTGAGCTCATATACAGTTCCCGGATAAAAGCAATTTCAGAAATTGCTATTCCACAGCCCTCTATTACAATCAAGTGAGGAATAAACACAAGGATATATTTGTGGGATCAGGGCAGAAATACTAGATGACGCCAGGTTGTGACAAGCTTAACTGTCAAACAGAGGAGTTTATCATTGATCCTATCATCCCTCCTGATATTTAAGCATCCAAGGCTCCACTACTGATTTTGGCAAACATGAGTTTCTCCTGTTTCTGGCTCACCACCCTGAACATGACGCCAAACTGCCTTTGCCCTGGCAAAGATGCAGACATTGACATAGATGGAGATTACTTGCCTCCAATTTTATCCTTGGTAATTTAGTGTTTTAGATTAAGGAGTGTGTAGACATCTACTAGTTTTGACATTTTATATTTCTCAAAAAGTAAAGATTGGCCTTTATATCACAAGAAGTCACGTGACTGAGATTTGCCCAAGTATATAGTTTTCCAAAGAGACCAAATAGCATTTAAAAGGAAGGGCATATGCTAAGGTGTCTGTTTCAAAGTGTCTGGACTCTTGGCTTTCGGATGGTATCCTGCCAGACATGTGGAAATGCTAACTGAGCTAAGATTTACTACAGCAGTAACTCCTCACTGTCTGTTATATACTTCTTTCATGAGGCAAGTCTGTTTTATAACTTGTGTCTGTCTGATGACTAGGAAAGAAGGGAGAGGGAGGGGAGAAAGGGAAGCTCGCGAAAGACTTTTCATCAAAAGGAAATGGTTTTGGTCAGAATATGGAAAGCTTCACGAGGAAAAATCACTGTTGTTATCTTTATAATATCTTCTGTTAGACCATATTCATAGTCTTTTAAAGGGGGCTCAAGGGAAGATGATTCTCTATTTGCCAAGTTGGCTTCCTTGAAGCAAATTTTTGTTGGGTCCCTGAAAGAACGGAATGTCTCGTTCATTTACATACAGTAAACAGATGTTTCTCCCAAACAGCACAAAATTGGGAAACAATCCTGAAACTCAATCCATTCATTGTAGCTTTGAAAATCCTGGCTAACAAGAGTCCCCAAAGGATGGATTGCCTGTTGTTTATACGGGAGGATTATGTTATAAAAATATGTTTGTGAAAGACCATTCATCTTTTGTTTCCTGTATACTGAGTTTCAATTTAACTACTATTTCAGAGACAAGCACCATGGTCCTCTATTATTTATCTATTTGTATAGTGATAAAGCTGAGATTCATAAACAGACCGGCAGTATATATGTCAAACCTCCTTTATCATATTGGTTAGCTCTATTTCAGAAGTTGAAAATAAAATTTGAAAGAGAATTAGATTTTTTTCAGCAGTCACTATTTATTTTTTATTGGTCTAGCAAAGATCTTTCCTCTCCTCATTCCTCCTCTCCCCTCCTCTTCTCTACCTCTTTTTTATCTCTCTTCCTTCTTCTTTTTTCTCCCCTCCCCTTCTCTATTCTCTTCACTATTTCCTTCCTCCACTATTCTCTCCCTTCCCTTCCAGTCCTTTCTTCTTTCTTCTCTCATCTCCCTTTGCCTCCTCTCTTCTCCCCTCTTTTCTCTCTCCCTTTCCCTCTTCTCTTCCCTTTCTTTCATCTACTCCCCTCTCTTCTCCTCTTCCTTTCTCTCCTCTCTTTTCTTTGCTTCTCTTCTTTTTTCATCTCCTTTCCCTTTTCCTCCTATATCCTGTCTTTTCATTTCTTCTTTTTTACTCTAATATGCCCTTCATTCTTCTCCTTTTCTCTTCTCTTCTTTTTGCCCCTTCCTCTTCTCCCTCACTTCTCTTCCTCTTCTTTCCTCCTCCCTCAGTTCTCCTTTCCCTTTTTTTCCTGGATATTCTTCTTCTCTATTTTTTTTTTCTCTTTTTCTCTCTATTCCTCCCATGTTTCTATTAAAATTTTGCACTTAAGAAAACAAAAATAGTTCATCCAACTGCTATGTTTGTTTTCATTGCCATCAATTAACTGGATGTCCAAATTATTTGAATATTCTTCTCTCTCCAAGTAATGCAATATCTTGTATCTTGACCTAGAAAATCATAGCAAAATAATAGCAACACATATGGAACTGGAATAAATTATGTCCCTCCACAAGCCTCTTATCAACCAGATGCCAGAGACAGTTTTGAAAAAAAAATGAACTAGCTCAGGAATCTAGAACTTTTACTTTTAATCCTAGAAGATATACAGTTTTCTCATGAAAAAAATGACCAATATCAGGTTTTCTTAACCTGCCTGAAACTGATTAGGGAAAATCACATCTTAATTTTCCAAAATTTTACATGAAATTTACCATATCTTCCAAGAATTTAAAAGCATTATTTTGAAAAGCATTCATTCACAAGTTTGATCAGACTATCAAAGGGTCCATGATACCAAAAAGAACTCCCATGCTAGAAAAATCTCAATGGCTCTTTCCAGTTTTGTGGATTTAACAAATATATAGAAAGACATTTCCTTTTTTCACCTCTAGATTAAAAGTCCAAATCTAGATCAAGGTCCTCAAGCTGATACAAGGTTGGTGGTCTCAGCTGATTTCCCAAAGGATATAACTAACTTTACATAATAATGATTACCCAAGACTCAGATAGCTCACTAAGTGGGAGGTTAGCATTCACTCCATTGGTGAGACAACAAGGAAAAAAATTTGTCTTGGCTTTGTATTTAGTCTTTTCCTAAATTTTTTGCCAATCTTATTGAGCAATCCCAAGTCTCCATAGTTCATACTGCTTTCCTCTTACATAGAGAAATAAGCTTAATAAGGGTCAGGAGAGGAGAAGCCTTTCCAGTGAGCTGAGCAATGAGCACATGTCCAGTCCATCATAGTTCCCATGAGGCCCCAGACCTCTAGAGTTGTGTCTCATAGCAAGAGCTTGACACTTCAAATTCCCCATAAGTTGATATGTTGGGGATGCTATCACAAAGGGGGAAAGAAAAACAGGAAAAACAAAGGAGCTAGGGTCAGAGGAGGAGGGGAGGGTATTACAGGGACCTTTGGTAAGATGCCTTAATTCCTAAAACTGACTAGAACCAGAGCCAAGGACTGACTAGGCCAACAGCTGTTGGACAAACAAGATGGGGTGAGCCAACAGAGTTGTCAAATGTTGTGCTATTTTCCCCAGTTTTCAGTTAGGAACCTAGATAAATATGTCCTTCAGAATATGCTAGGGAAGGAGAAAGTGGGAATGTACCCATCTGGAGAATAGTGACTGGGAATGTTTTACTTATATTTATTTCATTTCTTTTTCTAAGTGCTTTTGCTTATCTCATGCTGCAATTTGCCTAGTTTTTATTATCAACACACGATTTAAACCTAAGCTGACATTACAGGGCCTTCCATTAATACTGATGTTAGAGTGGGGGGTGTTTAAACCATCTTTCTTTTCAAAATATCCCTTATTGAACCCAATAATTTGATAGAACACAAGAAGATTATACAAACAGAAGGGATACAGAAGAATTGAATGTTATAAGAAATGTTTCTCTTATTATGGTGGGTTTTTTTCATAATTCCCTCCTTCATATAATTTAGCTGTCGAAGTTCTGTCTTAGAGAGTAATTTTCTTCTCTTTCCATACTATCAGTAAAATCCTACAAATCCAAATTTTGCTTCTATATATTTTCTTTTCTTTCCATACTATCAATAAAATCCTATAAATTCAAATTTTGTTTCTAAATATATATACATATATATGTATGTGTATATATGTATATGCATATGCGTATTCATGTTAGGCATGAATCACATATAGGCAAACCTTGGAGATATTGAGGATTTCATTCCAGACCAGTGAATGATACAATAAAGCAAGTTACATGGATTTTTTTTATTTTCCCAAAGCACATAAAAGTTATATTTGTGCTATATTATAGTCTATTAAGTTTGCAATAGTATTAGGTCTAAAAAAAACAAAGTACATACCGTAATTAAAATACTTTATTGCTGAAAGTTGTTAACCATCATTTTAATTTTTAGGTAATCATAATTTTCTGCTGATGGAGATCTTGCTTTTGTGCTGATGGCTCCTGATTGATCAGAGGTTGGGGTGACTGTGGTAAATTCTTAAAATAAGACAACTATGAAGTTTGCCACATTGATTGATTTTTGCTTTCACTTGAACACTTAGAGGCCATAACATGGCTATTAATTGTCCTAGAAATGGGATAGCTAACAGAGAGGGAGAACGACAAGGAAATGGCTGGTTTGGTGGAGTAGTTAGAACACATGCAACATTCTTCTATTAAATTTGCCATCTTATAAGAGTATGGTTAGTGGCACTCCAAAACAATTAAATAATAATATAAAATATCACTGATCATGGATTACTATAACAAATATCACCATAATAAAAATTTTGAAATATTGCAAGGATTATCAAAATATAAAAGATATAGGAGCTATTAAAAAAAAAAAGATAATGTGAGCACATGCTATTGAGAAAATGGCACTAATAAGCTTGTTCAATGCAAAGTTACTCAAGTGAAAAGCACCAAAATGAAGTATGGACTCCTCTCTCAGTTTAGAGATTGTCTAGCCGTAAAATTAATCTCTCCCATTTTGTAGAGAGGAAAACTAAGGCCCTGAGTAGCCAAAGGATTTATTCAGTGACAAATCACTGTAATTTTTCTCCATCCTCAGCATAGCAGAACAATATTTTGCTCCCTGTTAAAATTCTTTTTTTAAAAAGTTCATCTGAATCAGAAGTTTACATATTCTCTCTCTCTCTCTCTCTCTCTCTCTCTCTCTCTCTCTCTCTCTCTCTGTCTCTGTCTCTGTCTCTCTCTCTCTGTCTCTCTCTGTCTCTGTCTCTGTCTCTCTCTGTCTCTCTCTCTCTGTCTCTCTGTCTCTCTGTCTCTCTGTCTCTCTGTCTCTCTCTGTCTCTGTCTCTCTCTCTCTGTCTCTCTCTGTCTCTCTGTCTCTGTGTCTCTCTCTCTCTGTGTCTCTCTCTCTCTCTGTGTCTGTCTGTCTGTCTCTCTCTCTCTCTCTCTCTCTCTCTCTCTCTCTCTCTCTGTCTCTGTCTCTCTGTCTCTGTCTCTCTGTCTCTCTGTCTCTGTCTCTGTCTCTGTCTCTCTGTCTCTCTGTCTCTCTCTCTGGCTCTCTCTCTCTCTCTCTCACACACACACACACACACACACATACACACACACCTTATTATCTCTCTCCTAAATCTGATCCTACATTGCCAACTGCCTGCTGGACATTTCCAACTTGATGTCCTTCCCACATTAAATTCAATATGTCCAAAATATAATTCACTACCGTTGCCTAAAAACTATCTTGCCTTTCAGTTTCTATATTCCTATTGACTCCATTACCATCCTTTCAGCCACAATTTCACAAATTCAAAGTAGTCCTTGACTCTCATAATGCTTAATTTTCTTTGTTAATCAATTGTTTCTAAATTAGTTTTAGATGAATTTATCTCACCTTTTATTTTCATAATTTCTTTTTGAATTTTCTATTTTTTTTTACTTTATGTTTTACTTTATGGTTCTTTACTTTAAAAAAACAATTTTCAGTGAAATAAATGTCTCTAAAGTCTGCTTTAGTTGCATTATATAAATTTTAGAAAGTTATAATTCCTTTTAGCATAATTTTATTATTTCTGGGATTTGGACTATTCATAATTTAGGGTATAATTCTTGAGCCTTCATTTAATTCTGCAACTTTTTTATATTTCCATGTTTGATTAATATTTATTGAGTTATAATATAGCTATATACATTAATATTTCTGACTTTTGGTATTTTTTGTAAATTATTTATGCCCTAGACCATTTCTGTTTGTAAGAGCATTTTATAGAAGTAATTTTATACGTGTGTGATTATATATATTCACAGAGAGAGAGACAGAGAAAGAGAGAGACAGACAGAGAGCCAAAGAGAGGAGGGGGAGAGGGAGACAGAGAGAGGAAAAAAGAGGAGAGAGGAAAAGAGAAGAGAGGGGGAGAGAGGGAGGAAGGGAGAGAGTGGAAAAGAGAGGGAGAAGGAGAAACTAGCTTTGTGTTTCCATCTCTACTCTTCTTAAGTCAGGAATCTTATTTAGCTCTATAGATAGATAGATAGATAGATAGATAGATAGATAGATAGATAGATAGATAGATAGAGAAAATAAGAAATTAAGAAAGAACTCCTAAGATGCATTGCTAAAGACACAATTGTTTCAAGAGAAAATGCTATTTTCTTGGTCACTAGCAAAACAACAACAACAATAAAACAAAATTAAACCCACCACTACAAAAAGTGTGTAATGGGCATACCTATTTGTTCCAGCAAATAACATATTGAAATTGGAGTTCCATAGATTAAAATATACCAGAAAATTTATAAATAAATGAGTTCTTTAAATGAGATAGGTGAGAGTTCTGTAACCAAAAGAAACCAAAATCTTACCCTAGAGAAAATTCTCTGAAGTCTATAGGGAGGGAGGCAAGGACATATTGAAACTCCACCTTCCCCTACAGATCTACAAAAGAACTTATCCCTTCCTTTTCCCTGGAGTTTATTCCAAAGCAAGCCTGAAACCACATTTCTTTCTCTCTAAGAAGGAAAAAGGGTACTGTCCAAAATTCATTCACCAATTTCACCAATCAATCAAACATACAGCATCTTTTCAGGCAATTTGAAGTATCATGAAGAGCTAGAAACCTATAGGGACAGAAAAAGATGACTATCTATCTCTTTATATCTTTATCTAACTGCATGCATACACACATAATATTATTTTTATATTTAAAGATACAGACATACATATTATTTATATATAAATATATTTATTTATATGTATAAGTATAATATATATATAAATATATTTGTATATAAACATCCTATGCATACAATACACATATATGCATACATATATACATACAAACATATGCATGGAAACGTGTACATATATGTAAATATATTTATGAATATGTTTCTAAATTTTAGATTATATAAATAAATGTAGATATATCTGTATCTATAAATCATTGATTATTAGCTTTAAGGAAAATAAAAATAGTAGATAATACTTTTATAGCACTTTTAAGCTTTTAAAGCATTTTACCTGTCTTCCTACATAAATTCCATAGCAACCACACAAGGGAAGTGCTCTTGGGATCCTAATTTTATAGATGAAAAAAACAGCCTGAGTAAGATTCAGTGCCTTGACCAGGATCACAAAATTAATCAGTGTCTGAGGCAGAATTTAGAATCAGGACTTCATGACCCTAGGTCTAGGAATTTATAAACTGCCCCTGTTAGCTCCTGACCACAAAAAGTATAATTCAGGAATCTCTAAGATACTTGATTTTTCCATTTAAGGAATGTATTTCTAACAGATCTCAGCCTTCTAATTTCTAGCTTTTCATTCTACAAAATTTACATTCCTTTTATCACTTCCTTTTAAAGTATCTTCAAATATTTTATTATTCTCTAAATAACATTGTGACCTATGTAGGCTTTCTCAGAGATAGTCTTGTTATTGCCTTCTATGTTGGTACTGTAGCCACATTTGGTTTTTGTCCTATTGGAATATAAAAATCCTCATTTAATTGGGTTACAAGATAATTGGCTTGATCCCACTGCCTTCTCTCACTATCATTATTAATCCTCCACCACTACCTTTCGTAGAGAAGAGATTTTTTGACAAATTGCTTTGTAAATTTTTTCTACTTCATCCAACCTGCAAAGTTATTATACTATACCATCAGCTAGGGAATACGAATGAGTACTTCCCATTAATGTAGTTTTAAGGATAGATCCACTCTGTCTATCTAATATATTTTGCTGTTGCATTTATATTCAACTAATGTCCAATCAAGATTTCAGGATTTGTCTTTTTTTATTTTTTTTTTTGAGGTGGGGAGAGAAAACTTTCCATCTAAGACTATTTTGCACAGCTAAATGTACCATCTGAGTATATAATCACAATTATTTATTATTATTATTACTGCTGATGAGAATAAAGAAAGATGAATTTTTTTACATTTTACTGAGTAAGAGAAAATGAATTTCATAAAGATGAATGTCATTCCTCATTTATTTTTACTTTAGGCCATACTCATAGTGCGGAATCCAATAAAACATTCATTTTGCCTTGTTCTTCCTTCATTGGGGGCAGAATGGGATATCATAAAATTCCATCATGCGTCCTCATATTAGGCATAATTTCTGTCTAAAAAGCACAAAACTAGTCACGATGCTGCAGCCTTACACCCACATGTGGCTGTGCTATACTCCCCAAAGGGATATGATCCATGGTACAGTAAATGAGAACATGGAGTCATTTAGGGCCTTTAAGGGAATAAGACTTTTACAGGAAACTTCTGGCTTTTACCCCTATCTGCCCTTTGTCCATGGCTATTGAGAGAGTTGGAAAATGGCCTTAGAGATCAAGTCCAACTTTCTCACTTTATGATGAAGAAATTGAGGGTCAGAAAAATGAAATGATTCACGATTTCGTAGCTAGTGTCAAAACCAGTCCTTGGAAAACCAGACTTCAGGTCCTAGATTATTTCTGTTTTTATTATTTCTTGAAAGTGACTTTTGGTCTGGAAGAGAGTGGGGAAGGTTAGGATTGAACACTATCTCTATAAAAATGTGATCTCACTGAGGGCAAGTATTACATCACTTTTACATTTATATCCCCAGTGCTCACACTTGTACCTGTCACATAGTTAGCTCTTAATATATTCTCTTTCATTCATCCATCTTTCTGTTTATTCATTTATTGTAGAGTGGAAAAAGAAAATTCAATTGATTGTGCACTTCTAAAATATCATAGATTAACAGAAACAAAGGCATCACAACTTTTCCTTTCTTTGAGATTCACAAAATATAATAAAATAATAATAAAACTATAATAAAAGTAATACAATAACAATTAAAATATTCATTAAATACCTAGTAGACTGATGTTAAATAATATGCAGGCAGATATTATTTATTAAATAGGGGATAGATTATTAAGTTATTAAGCTATTAATAGAAGCATTTATTTTTTTTTCCTGAGGCTGGGGTTAAGAGACTTGCCCAGGGTCACACAGCTAGGAAGTGTTAAGTGTCTGAGACCAGATTTGAACTCAGGTCCTCCTGACTTCAGGGCTGGTGCTCTAATAGAAGCAATTATTAACACTGTTTGCACTTTCTATTTATTAGACCCCACGTTATGTTCTGGAGCTTCAAGAATTCAACATTACTCCATGTCCTCAAGAATCTTATATTTTTGGGAAAAAAAAAAAAAAAAAAACTACACATGATAGGGAGGTAGATAACAGAAAGAGTGATACTTAATCAAATAATTTGGAATTATCCAAAAAAGTAGTGAGATGACTTGGTTCCAAAAAAAAGATTAAGTCAAAAGCTCACTTTCAAGAGCCTGGAATTCCCGGGGAAAAGCTCAAGATTCTATTGTTGGGAGATGGGAAAGACAACTGGGTTAAAGCCAGTATGGTATAGAGATAATGAGAAAGTCTTGGAAGCCTCTTTCTGGGCAAGATAAGTCAGATGCTCACTGTGCAAAATACTGGACTAATGACAAAAAATATGTAATCAAAATGAAGCAATTCCTGTTCACAAGGTACAATATGTGCAAAAATAAGTCAATACAAGATAATACAAGGAGGCAGAAACTACTAACATCTAAGGTGATGAGGGAAGGGTCCATGGAAGTAAAGGCACCAGAATTAAGCTATGAAGGATGTTAGGGATTCTAAAGCACATGAATCATTTTTCTACTTAGCTAACTATTTATGAGTTTGGGGTTCACTTATAGTGGGAGTGACAACATGGAAAAAGTTAAGATCCTCAAGAAGTATCGTATGATACTTGGATTATAGAGCTAAAGCTGGATGTGATACCAGAGGCCATCTGGTTCGATTTTACAGATTAGAAAACTGAAGCCTATGAAATAAAAGTATTTTCCCAAGGTCACACTGGCAATAAATGTGAGAAGCAGGATTTGAACCTAGGTCCTCTGACTTTTGAGTCAATTTTTTTTCAATGGATCATTTTTGTTAATTCATTGGTTACTAGACAAAAATTACAGGTGGAAAATGTCAACAGTTAAGTTAAGATGAGCCTTTGGATGTTGAGCATTTTTCTGCTCTCCTTCTTACTTTGCTGCCTCAGTCACTCACTGTGAGAGGGGCAGAGTGCATAGACCTGGGGGCTACCTGTTATATTTAAACAAATCATAATTTCTGTGGTCTTAGAAGAATTTATCACCTGTTGGCCAAACTTTGGGTGATGGGCTTCGCTGCATTTTACTTAGCATTTCCTTAGAGGACAAAATACAAAGTCACAGCTTTATTTATTTTTTTTAACTCAGGGGAATCTTTCGGAGACTGTTATGTGGGTATAGCCTCTGAGGTCCCAGAACTGTTAAAATAATTCTTCCCATTTTCTCCAAAGCTAATACCTCTTTCTATCTTCCCTGTCTCTTTAGAGAGCTCTAACATTCTTCTAGTTACCTAAGACTGCAATCGAGAATCATCTTCCACTCTTTGCTCTCATGTCCCACAATATCCAATCAGTTATCTTAGCATTTCTCTCACATCTACCCTCTTGTCTCCTCATCACAAACATCCTAATTCAAACAATTTTCCCATGCCATGAATACTTTCCTAGTTTCTCTCCTTAATTCTAGTGTCTCCCTGTTACCGAGATACCCTCTTCAATGCTGTCAAATTGATATTTCTAAAACTGAGCATCTCTCCATATTCAAAAATATCCAATGGCTTCAGGTTTACTGTAAGATCAAATACAAAATAAACATTTCACATTACTTCCTGATGCATGCTATTCCAGTCACATGACTCCATTTGCTATTCCCCATACATTGAATTCCATCTCTCCTTTGTAGTCCTCCAAGCCTGGAATGTGTTCTCTGTGTCTCTCTGTCTCTGTCTTTCTGTCTCTGTCTCTGTGTGTCTCTCCCTTCTCTCTCTCTATTTCTTTCTTTTTCTCTCTCTGTTTTTGTCTCCTTTTCTCTGTCTCTGTGTGTCTCTCCCTTCTCTCTCTCTATTTCTGTCTTTCTTTTTCTCTCTCTGTTTTTGTCTCCTTTTCTCTGTCTCTGTGTGTCTCTCCCTTGTCTCTCTATTTCTGTCTTTCTTTTTCTCTCTCTCTGTTTTTGTCTCCTTTTCTCTGTCTCTTTGTGTCCCAGTCTCTCTGCCTCTGTCTCTTTCTCTCTGTCTCTGTCTGTCTCTCACTACACCTATTGGAACAACTTGCTGAATGAATTAATGAATGTATTTAAGTAATGTAGATGTAAAACCTTGACCTTATTGAAATTGAGAAGTTAATAGGGTGACCTATCTTTGATCATACATTCAGAAAACATTCAATGGCATTCAACTAGACGCCATTGGGTAGTGTGATGAGTATATTCATGAATCAGAATTGGTTTATAATAATGATTCCTGGTATAAGTTCAGGTTAAGTTGTTCAGTTCTTTCAGTCCTGTCTAATCTTTTGTGTCCCCATTTAGGATTTTACAAAATAAAGATAATGAAGTAGTTTGTCATTTCCTTCTTTAGTTAATTTTACAGATGAGGAAACTGAGGCAAAAAATTGCCCATGGTCACATAGCTACTGAATCTGAAACTAGTCTTCTTGACTGCAGACCAACCATTCTATCCACTGCATTATCTAGATATCCATCAGTTTAAGTACAATCTCCCTTAAGAAGCATTTTCTGGATCCCGAAGTTTTGTAGAGAATTGCAATTGCTTATCTATCTGTTTGTCTTCTTCCCTTCTTAATTGCTAAATCTCATCCACCCAGTATGCAAAATTCTTGAAAATAAAGGTTCATTTTGCCTTTGTAACACCTACAATAGACATTGGTATACAGTGGGCATTTAATAAATACTTCCTGAAATATTTACTATACTCTTTATGAAAAGACTTAAGGAAATCTTCCCAATTCAAAAATTATCAAATACATTTCTCCAGTCAATGTGATAACATAGATAATAGACTGAATGTTTTATTAGAAATTAAATTAACTTTCTCTAAGGGCATATTAAAAGACTGTATAAAATATACAGTTATATAAAATATAAATATAAAATATAAATCAGTTATATAAAATATGGTTAGGGTGTTGGATTTTGATCCAAGAAGCCCTGAGTTGAAATCTCTAACTCTATGACCATGAACAAATTGTTTAGCTTCTCTGAATGCCAAATTCTACCCAACAAGAAGAATATTGCTTTCATCATAGTGAAAACTCAAATAAGATATTATCTACAAAGTATTTTGCAAATCCTAAATTACTATATAAGTGCTAGGAATTATTATTGTAAGTAGGTTCTGATTCATGCAAATACTCATCATATTACTCATGGCATCTAATTGATTGCCATTCAACTTTATAACAGTGTTTTCTGAGTGTATGATCAAAGAGAAGTCACCTTATTAACTTCTCATTTTCAATAAGATCAAGGTTATACAACTACATTACTTAATTCACTCCATTCAAGAAGTTTGTAATAAAGTCATAATGCACACAGTTCAACATATTAAGTAAGGCCTTATATTATTACTTTTAATCCCTAGCTGTAACCTCTTTCTATTATACATTACATGTTCTAATGCCATATAGAGAGGATTTGTAAAAATCAAGAAAAATCAGTTGCAAACAACAAACAAAAAAAAATAATTAAAGTCCCAAATATTAAATATTCCACACTGTTAGATTACTTTGGACAGCTCTATTTCTCTTTCCCTTGAAGACATTTGACTAATTATGTGAGAATTTGAATTTCCTCCTAAGGAGGTTGTTCTTTGCAGTGTTGCCTGGATGTATGACTCTCAAACCTCATCTCAACTCTCCTCCCAACGGCCAAAAGCTGGCATCCTCTACCCTTCAGTGAACACCTTCAGCCCTGTGAAATCTTTCTTAGCCCCTACCGGCACTGTTCTCTGTGAGACATAATGGCTCTTCTTATTATATTTATATATACTGTCCTTGCATATGGATAAATATTTTTATTTGTAAATGGACAAGATACTAAGCAAGAATAAATGGAAATACATTTAATTAATTTGCAAAACCACAAAACCTATAGGATCGTATATTTTGAGTTCTCTAATACAACTTTCTTGTTTTTATCCATAGGATACAGACTCAGGAAAGGGAAGACACTTTCTCAAAGTCACACAGATAGTAAGTGGCCCAGCTGGAAACTAAATCTACTTTGCCTAATTTAAAAGCACAGTGCATTTCTATTATTGTACCTCAAGTATAATGAGAAAGACAGAGACGGAGATTGAGAGAGGGAAAGGGGGGAAGCAGAGAGACAGATAAATGGAGAGAGAAAGACAGACAGAAACAGAGAGACAGAAAGACAGAGACAGACTGACAGCAACAGAGAAATACCCAGAAGGAAACATACAGAGAGCGACAAAGAGAAAAAAAGAGAGGGGGAGGGAAGACAGAGACAGAGAAAGAAAAACAGAGAGGCAGAAAAACAGAAAAGAAAAAGAAAAAGAAATGAGAGAAGAGATAAAGAGGGAAGACAGAGACAAAAACACAAAAACAAAGAGAACATTTATGAAGTAGTTGTTATGTGCTACTAGAGATAAGAATACAAGCAAGAGAGTCCCTGCTCTCAGAAAGGAAAACAATAAACATAAAAGCAAGTTGGAAAAGAGGGAGGCAATATCTTACATGGCCAATAGTTACATGGAGGTCTGGGCCCTAGGAAAATAAAATAAAAGCTCATCTATCAGAACCAAAGGACCTAAGAGTGAAGCCCAACTTGCATATGGGGAGGAGGTCTTGATAGAAAAAGCATAGTAGGAAAAGGAAGTTGTAGTAGAAAGGAAAAGAAGGAATTCAGCACTTATTACTCATCTACTATGCTTTACAAATATTGAAAGATAATGTGCTATTTTTATCTTTGAAGTACAAATTAAATGGCTTATTTGGAATTACATAGCTAAATTCTGAGGCTGGATTTAAATTCAGGCCATCCTCACTCCAAGCCAAGCACTTTATTGATTTACTTAATCATACTTCTTTACTGATTGTAATACCTAACCTTCAGAAATTCTTCTAAAATAAACCTAATAAATGGTAATAACATCCTTTTTTTGGAAGCTCTCTGAGCAATCCACTACCTCCCAAAGAAGATCTACTTGTTAGAAGGGCTTTTTTCTTGATAACTAAGATAAGATATGCTTCTACAGCTTTCATCACTTTCTCCTAGTTCTTCCTTCTAAAGTCAAACAGAACAAATTTAATCTCTTAAAAGCTCCTCTCCCACATCATAGACCTCCATGGATTTGAAGTTGGCTATCATTTCCCTTTACTGTAAAATAGTAGAATTGAACTAGATAGCATCTGAAATCCCTTGACATTCCATAAACTTTGAGATCATATGACATTCCTACACCCTTTTAGTCTTTTTTCGTTGTTATTGTTGTTCGGTCATACCCTACTTTTCATGATCCCATGAACCATATATACTATGCCAACTTCTTCCATTCCACATTGTTCCTCATTGTCTATCTAAATTCACATTCATTATTTCCATGAAAAGTCTTTACTTCAAGTTAAGCATCCTCAGTCCCTTTAGCTATCCCATAGATATGCTGACTTCATATGTCCTAAGTCAATTGTTAAATTTTAAGTGTGACCATTTACTCTCAGAAATCAACAGATGCTACAAAGCAAGGCTTAATTTATTGTTTGGTTGATGCTAAAGAAAGTAATGGAGAAATGTTAATAAGACAATAATACAAATTAAAATTAAAATTAAAATTTAAAATTTAAAAGTGTGTTGTGCATAGAGAGTTGGTTTTTACACATTTACTAGCACACCACTGAATAATCCTTATATGTCATGAATTACAGACTAAAAGGGGGTAGGAATGTCATATGATCTCAAAGTTTATGGAATGTCAAGGGATTCCAAATGCTATCTAATCTGCCTAAGACTAATGCTGATCAAAAGTGTCCTGATCAGGAAAGAGGGAAATAACACTATCTCCTATCTACGGATAGGAGGCACTCTGCCTCTCTTAATTCAGTCAAGTAAGACATTTCCTTTTCAGGGGTACCGTGCTACTCCATTAACTCATATTTTGTTTGTAGGCTACTAAAATCTTCAGATCTTTTTCATATAAACTATCATCTCGTCTTCCTTCTCCCATTTTATACTTATGAACTAATTCAAAGTATCTTTCTATTTTTCAATACCTATTAAATGTCTGCTGTATAGCAATGTCTCTGATACCCTACAAATACCACATAATAAATCTATTCGTCTGATTCTTAACCTGAGAAAAGATTCTAATAAGCCTTTCATAAAGTTTTGCAAAAATATATCTCTACTGACTAAGGAACATATCTGTCATTCCATTCTAAAACATGAACATTTTACAGTTGGTTGTTCAGTCATTTTTCCGTCGTGTCTGACTCTTTGTGACCCATTTTAAGGTTTTCCTGACAAGGGCACTGGAGCAATGTGCCATTTCCTTCTCTATTTCATAGACAAGAAACCAAAAGAAGAGCCCTGGGTGCATCTTATTCTATTCTAGACCACATATAATGAAACAGCAACTTGATAAATTCATCTCTCTTCTCTGGATCAACATAATGTTAACTTTAAGCTAGAGTCCTGTTCCTAGCTTTCCCATTGGGGTAGAATTTACCATTTCTCTTCACTCAATGCAATTAATGAAAAGAAAGAAATACCCAGAGCATGGAGACATTCAAGTAAAATCTTAATGAAGTTTTCTGCCCATTGGGGGCAAGCCCAGGGTAGGGATGGGGTCCATGTAACAGTACAGCACAGTAAGGGAAGTAGTGGATCCAGAGATAGAATATCTTGGTTTAAGTTCCATGTAACTATATGGGACTTTTATATGTCCCATCTGCATGAGACATCTCTCCTTTCTCTCTTTATGTATATCTATCTCTATCTCTAAGATAGATAGATTGTGTGTGTGTATATATGTGTGTGTGTGTGTGTGTGTGTGTGTGTGTGTGTGTGTGTGTGTATGTGTGTGTGTGAACCTGGGCAAGTCCTTATGAGAATTGAGAATCAGTGAACTTATCTGAAGAATAGAGATTAAAATACTTTCTATGAGCAAAGGGCTTTTTAAACCTTAAAGCATTACATAAATGTGAGCTATTTCAGCGAGACATTAAATGGAGACTGCTACAGAATCTTGGGCTATCATATAAATATTGTTCCTTCGTGAGACTGGGAACAAGAAGAAGCTGTGTTGATGGCTCATTAGTTAGCTCTGAATTCTCAGAACTAGGAGAGATTCAGTAGAAAGTGCAACTAGACAGTTTCAGTTCTTAACTTCATTTCTATTCATGAACATGAGCTACTTTCTCTTCAGAGCATCATGGAGTTGGATCTGGACCTTAGAGGGCACCGAGTCCAATCCCCATATTTTATAGTCCAAAGTTCTAATTTTACAGATAAGGAGCCTAAGCTCTGAAAGATGTAAGCACAAGAGATGGAGTTTAAACTCAGGTTCTCTGGTTCCAAATTAAGTATTTCTTTTCCCATTCCCCATGCCCCTTCTTCTTCACGATACCCTAGGACAAGAGTTCTTGATGTGGGGTACGTGAACTTATGGGTTTTATGGCTTTCAAAACATTTTAATAACTATATTCCAACACAATTGGCTTCCTTTCTAATACTTTATGTTCTATATTATGGATTTAAAAGCATTATTCAGAGAAAGGATCCCTAGATCTCATCACTCTGCCCAAGGGATCTGTGACATAACAAAGGTAAAGAATCCCAGTTCCTGGGAAAGCTAAAAGATATTCAATAGAATCTATCCATAGTGATTATGATTGTTGAGAGCCATAATGATTTCAGATGTCTATGTAATGATTTGCACATAACACCTCATGTGAGTCTTATAATCTTAGGAGATCAATCTGATAGATGTGATTATCTCCCATTTTACAGATGAGGAACATGAGGTAGCCTGCCTACTATCACCCATCTCGTGTCAGAGATCTTCCTTACTCTTAGCAGAATGTCACATCCCCACACCATGCTATTTCTCTTGCCTAATAATTATGATATTCTATAGCCTTTCCCAATTACTAAAATAGCATAGATTAGTTAGTAAGATAAACCAGTTTGAAATTTGGAGAAATGAAATGCAGGAGACATAAGTTGTAGTGATGGACATGGGAGAGCATGGTGACAAACTATGGCACCTGTGCCCATCTCAGTGTCCTGCGTTTGGTATAAGATTAATAAATGCTTGAAGGACTGGGATGTGTTAGCTTTGCAGAAGTCCTGTTCCCATTCCTATTGAAATTTGGGTTGTCAAAAGCTATGCAACAAGAGATGCTTCTACCTAAGTGCTGGTCACTCTTTTAGGGCCAGCCAAACCAAGCTCATGATCATTAAGTAGACCTTCAGGTAATGAAATCTCTGGTATAGGATCAATAACGAAATGATGAAAAGTTGCTAATTAGCAACCAGAAAATCAACATTGCTAAAAATTCTTTTTCCTAAAATTGCTTTGGTGGGGTTAATATTTCTGGCTGGCAAGCTAAATTTACATGAAGAGGAAGTGGTGGGAAGTGTAGAGATGCAGAATGTATGAACCAGACTACACAACATTGTTGTTATTACGATTAAAGAGATCATATCCTATAAATTGTTATGAGGCTGCTTGGAGAAAATGTACTGCATAAATACATATTCTATTTCAAAAAAAGCTAGAAATCGGATTTTGTGGATTATGCCTTTAATATTCAGGGTAGCATTAAATAATCAGAACAGGAAATTATTGATAATATTTTCTGCCTGAATGTATAAAGAAACCTAAAATAATAATCACTTGTTGACAAGATCTTTATTGTTTTGTTTTGTTTTTTAAAGTAGATGATGGTGGAAAAATAAATGTTCAAGCCTACTTTTAAAATGTGTAGCCCATCAGTCTAGAGCTGCTCTTCTATGAATTTCTCATTTCTTATTAAAACACAAATGCAAAAACACTTTGCCTTTGAGAGAAAGACAGCAAAGGTCAGTGGTAATCATAGAATCCTTGCTAACTAATAGAAACTTACTCATTTTCAGTCTATTAGTACGTCAGACTGTCATCTATCATAGCACCTCATAAAATCAAATGGTTTTTTTCTCTGTCTACTCCTTTTCATTGGTCAACTCAAACATCAATTTAAAAGGTGTGGCCTAACATATATTAATGGATTTGAATAAGTAAGATATGGACTGTCACATCAAATAGAATTTGGAACTGGTAGAGAAAAATAGAGATAGGATCCCTTCATACTCGAAGTTTGTAAGTAGAGCCTGGACACTACTCTGGAGTATTTTGGAAAGGAAATTGTGCACTGAGAATAACTTGGGCTAGAGGTCATCTTAGATCTGCTTCATTATCAGTATTCTATGATGTTTTTATTGATCCATAATTTCTCCTGATTGTTCCTATTCTTCGCTAACATCCTGGGAGTATCAAGAGAAAGTGAGGGATACTTCCAACATGGTGGGTAAAAACCCATTTTTGGACTTAAGGAAGATCCAGATGACAGGATGGGCAGGCATGTGATCTGACTAATTAGAGAAAGTGATTCCAATAGATATGGCCTGACTAATTGGAGAAAGTGACTCAAGAGTAAGACCACATATTTATTGGAGTACTGGAATGATTTGGTCTATGTTAGTACCCTATCCCTTACCCTATCCCTTTATTCTATAGGAATGAAACCCCCTCTCCCCCCAAAAAACTTAGAGTAACAACTGGATCAGGGATGAATGAAGATTGAACTAAAGAAAATCTATTTATCATTCTGAATTGTGAAAGTCTTTGTGTCATTAGATGAGTGTTTTGACCACAGGGGAAAAAAAGAGCTCTGACTTTGGAATCAGATCTGGGTTGGAAGTCACAAGTTTCTATTACCTTTATGACTTTTTTGGGCAAGAAACATAATCTAAACAGGGAGGAGGGGGATCATAGATTAGATCTCTTCTAAATTCCTTTCCAGTCATAAATCTTTGATTTTAGGAACTATGAGATTATGTAGATTATTAAAGGGGATTAAATGAATGGTGGTATTAAATTGTAGGTTATATAAGTACCTCTTTATTGTGCCAGGCTTTAGTACTGGCAGTACCAGGAGGGAAAGCAGAAACAAAGGTGTGTTCTGGCAGAGAAAACCCTGGCTTTGGAGTCAGAGACCTTGGATTCAAATTAAAGTTCTGTTATTTATTCCCTATATGACTGTTAGTGTCATCTGAAAAATGGATATATTGGACTCCAGCACCCTTCCATAAAAGACTTACAGCTTTGAAGCTAGGATCTATTCTTCGAATTTTTTGATTCTCTGAAATCCCATTTCATTATGGGTACATTTTTGCTTATTTCTGAACAAGGAACATTTTTTGTTTCACTAATTGATTTCATGAGGAGAAAATCAAAAATTAGAAAGAGGACATTTTTAAATTTTTTTTCAAATAACAAGTACTTTTTTATGTTTGTCCCTCCCACTCAGCACTCCCTCAGTGAACTTTTTTTTAAAGTGAAAAAAACCGATCCTTCAATATATAGTCCAACAAAACAAATCCCCATATAACCTCTGAATAAAAGTATAGATACTTTCTTTTCCAACTTATTAGTCTCTCTTCTCTGCTCTTGATTATCTTTGTTGAAATTCCTCTTTCCACTAAACCAGCCTTGAAATTGCTTTGACGTATCAGCCCTCAAGGACTTACTATCCTACTTGGTATTGCCTGCCTGGTGTGGCCACCTTTGGGCTCCTGTGAGTTGTACCTTGGGTGACAGAAGGAGGGCACAGGCATTCAGGTGAAACCTTTCCAGCATGCTGGGGGAGTGGCAGAGGTGCTAGTATTCCTCTACTGAAGAACTGAGCAAGGAGGAAGAATTATAAGAATTATCAGCACAGTTCAGAGTCCAGCATCAGTAAAGAACACCATACCCCAACAGATGAAAGTTGCCAGGGTAAATGATTTCCTTATTAAATGCACATTCAATGGGATTTCTTTTCAGGCAGAAGACTTCCATTTGGCCCCAGCTTGTCTCGGATGTATGGCTGCCAGCCCCGTGGTCTTTGAAGACAAAGAGGAAAGAGACCAAATTGATCAGCACACAGAACTTTCAACTGTCAAAAGACATCAAAAAACCTTCTATTCTAAATAGCAGAGAGGTTCAGCCAGAATGAAATAGAGGCATGTCTCTGGAATTTAGGACAGGAAATGTACTCACTGGGAGCCACCAAATGATCTCATTTATGGTTTCATGATAATCTTAAAGGTCAAGGGTAAAAAAGGTGCAAGTTTTATTTGTATTTACTGTAGCAGGAGACGGTTTCCCAGAGTATCTGAGAATTTAAAATTCTTGAAATAAAATAGGTGTGGGCTTTAAAGCAAGAAGGATAATCCAGGAGAAATCCATGGGGTCCCATAGAGTCAGACATGACTGAATGAATAGCAACAACACACTTCCTGATCAATGAGATGATAAATCTATTTGAATATTTCAGAGCCGAAAAATAATTAAAGTTTCTCTGCTTGTTCATAGTGGACAGAAATGGGACTGCTGGTGCGAGTTAGAAAGAAAGTGATTTTGCCTCAATACAAGGCGAATTTTCCTAATTCTTAGAATTGTGACAAAATAGAATTGGCTTCCTTGAAGATGAGAATGTGTGTAGTTGCCTCGTGGTTACTGGAGATCTGTCAAAGGAGGCTAAATAAGTGACACTGTGAAATCACACATATGGGTTAGTGATTTGGGTGCGGATTGTACTGTGATCTTCAAGATCCCTTCCAATTCTGAAATTCTCTAACTATCTCTTAAGATTTCAATTAGTAGGACTCCACTGAAATATGCATCTTCAAGTTCTACCTCTTCTGGGTTTATTCTTCACACATTTTATATTCCATCCCAACTAGCTGTTCCCTAAATTTAGGATTCACTCTCCTGCTCCATGCTTTTGAATAAGTTACACTCTAGCCTGGATTGCATCCCCTTCCTCATCACCACCTTTTAGTATCTTTAGTTCCCTTCAGGGTTCAGTTAAGACTCTGCTTCCTACATGTAATCTTTGTTGATTTCCCTGTTAGTGCTTCTGCCTTCCTCAAAATGTGATCTGTGTAGCGGTTTTGTTAGTTATATATAGTGGGAAAAAGGGGCAAAAATCAATAGCTCAGAATTTCTTATTATAGCACGAGGCTAGAACATGAGTATGATCCAAAGACCCCAAAATGTCAAGTGATGCTCAAAATCTAATTTCAAGGATGGTTTATTTGGAACGAAAAATTACAGGAAAAACATCATAAAGGGAGAAAATAAAATATTTAAAAGAAATTAGAAAACAAAGTGTTTGAATGATGGTCCATTTTGGGTCCTTGGGTCTCTTATTGCAAAAAGTAATCAAAAGGCTAAACAAATTCTTGGTCAAAATAGGCAAAAATTTCAAACTCAGAGTACTCAACATGGGAAATCATGCATCTGTGCAAGGGTCATGAAACCTTGATTTTAGAAGGATCTCAGAGATCATCTGCTCACAAGGTCACCAACTCTGCTCAATTATGTTGTTCTTCCCAACTCACTGGACTTTTCCAAAGTAGATCTATCTGCTTCTTCTTCTCTTAGCTTATTTCCCTGAATATCTCTCTTGGCATCTTATTCTCCTATCTCTCAAATACAATCAAATGCCAAAACAAAACCTTTTACAGTCATATTCTTTTCTCTTTAAAAATCCACAATTTCTGTTCCCTCTCTCGTCACTTCTCGTCATTGACTACTGCTGCGTTCTCTTAATTGATCTCCTTGACTTCAGCGTCCTCCCATCCCTACACTGTCCTGCACACAGCTGACAAAGTAATATTCCTAAAGCATGTCATATCATGTCAGTCTCTTACACCTGAAGCTCAAATGGATTTTTTTTGTGTTTAGAATTAAATAGGAGATCGTTTGGCAATTAATGTATGGATCACTACTTGACTGCAGTCATTTCCAGGCATCACACAATCTCCACTCTAGCCTAACCAGCATTCATGCATTTTCTAACAATATTCTATCTTGCATTTCATGCTTAGAATGCACTCCTTTTCCAACTCCATCTCTTAGAATTTTTAGTTTCTCCCAAAGTCCACTTCATGCACAGCCTCTTAAAAGAGACACCCCCTCCCCCAGACACCCCCTTCCCCTTTAAATTTTGTTTATTAACTTTGAATATACAATATGTTCCAAAAATCTTAGTGCAGTTAAAAGCTATTAAATATTAAAATTGTGCTGAGATGTTGGGAATATATACATAAAATATTGTTTACTCTGATCAAACATAAGGACCTGGGGGCAGGAACCACTTCGTGTTAGTTTTGTTTTGTTTTATTTTTTTTTTTCTATTCATGGTTTCTAGGACATATAATAGGCACTTCATAATATTTGCTGATTGATGAACTCATTGTTTGATATTGATAATTACTTCCCTGGACTTTCCCATTTCTTTGGATTCTTGATTCCACAAGATACTTATGTTCAGAAGATCCATTCTTATCTCATGCCTTCACATCTTCACAGGACATATTAAAAAAAAACTATAATATTAATAATGATCAAAGTAAGTCATCTTTCCTATTGTGCTTAATGGACCAGGATTATCCCTTTTCCTTTTCTCACTTTGTTTTAATTCTTGTCACTAGCTTCCAGTAGTTTAATTCACATCCTTCTGGAGTCATTGTTTAGTGGGCAGCTACCTTGGAGCTTGTGCTATTCATTCCACACACTGCCATAAGCTCTGATAAACTCCTTCACAGTCTGCTGAACACAATTTCTACCAGATGATTAGGAAATGCAGTCCAATCAAAAGAAAACTGTACCTATCACATTATATTATAATTTTTAAGAATGGGTTCAACCTGTTGTATTCTGAAAGAACTATACCTAATGTATGGGTGGGGCTACAGAGATAGAAACGTGTCCTACATTTGTAAGCAATAACTAACTAAATAAACAAAAATTTAAAAATAAATTCTTGGAGAATTGATCATTATTTTCATTTTCTTACGATTCTTTCATTCATTAATTCATTCACTTACTCACTCATTCCACAAACATAATATATCTCCATGTAAAGCAAATTGTTTTGGATGCCTAAGGAAGTTTTTAGTTTAGATAAAAATACAATCCTTTCCTTTGTTGTGCTTATAATCTATTAAGATGGTAAAGGATAGCAGAGTAGAGTGTTATGATAAATGCTTTTTACAAGTGTTCCAATAAATGATGCTTCTTACTGCTATTTCTTGAACATTCAACTAATGGCCATTTATTTTATTTGCTTTGCCACGGAGAACCTAAGGATCAATTTTCCACTTAGCTTCAACTTACTGATGTTGTCTGGCTTCACTGAGGGCAGTTTCTCCAATGGGGTCACACAATTCAATCAATATAAATATGCGTGCCCCCCACATTACACCTATATGTATATCCAATTTACATACATGCATACATATTATATATGTGCATATGTACACATATGTCTATATGTACATAGCAATTGGGCTTAAGACTTGTGCAAGGTCACACGACTAGTGTCAACTGTCTAAGGCTGTATTTGAATTCGTTTCCTCTTGACTCCAGGGTTGATGCTCCAATCATTAAATATAATCAGATATTCATTATGTGTCAATCACTATACTATGCAAAGAAAATGCAGACATACTCCTTGCCTTCAAGAAGCTTACTTTCTAATGGGAGAGAAAACATACAAGTAGAACATGCAAGATACACATACATATACAAAGCAGATCAAAGGTAGCCTTAGAGAGGATGATGCTTGTGATTACAGTTATTGGACAAGGACCTTCCCTGTAAAGTTCCAACAGTAAGATGAATGTTTACAGACATTGAATTTTTACCTCCACCCCTTTTCCTCACATTCTGCTACCTGTTATAGCTAGAAGACATCACACAGGACTAAAAGTCATTTTGTATTTTTCTTTGTTTCATGAGATACCATGACCAAAGTATTTATCATCTACTGCCCAGTCTATTGGTAATGAACTTCATATTTAGCTAGGCTAGTGCTCAAAAAGCTTAGTATGTCACTAGAGTAATAGTGTTAGTAGTTGCCATGATAAAATAAATGATAATGATAACATTCAACTTTATTATTTATAGAGTAACTTGAAAACTACCTATTTTATAATCACAACAACGCTAGAAAGTAGGTGCTGTTACAACTACATTCTAAGTTTTTCAGTTTGATAGGTCATGTTCTTGACTAGCAGAGAGTTCAGGAAACCAAAGCATCCTCCACATCAAAAAGAGTCATTGGGGGTTATTTTGATTATATTAAGTTAAAAAGTTTTTGTATAAACAAAATGCAAACAAGATTAGAAGGGAAACAATAAACTGTTTTTATAGCTAAAGATTCTGATAAAGGCTTCATTTCTAAAATATAGAGAGACTTGACTCAAATTTATAAGAATACAAATCATTCTTCAATTGATAAATGGTCAAATGACATTAACAGACAATTTTCAGATGAAGAAATTAGTCATATGAAAAAAATGCTTTAGATCACTATTGATCAGAGAAATAAAAATTAAGACAACTCTGAAGTACTACTACACACATCTCAGATTGACTCACATAACAAGAAAAGATAATAATGAATTGTTGGAGAGGATGTGGAAAAACGGTGACACTGATACATTGTTGGTGCAGTTGTGAACTTGATCCAACCATTCTGGAGCATAATTTAGAACTATGCTCAATGGACTATCAAATGGTGCATATTTTTGCAGCAGTCTCTACTGAGCCTATATACCAAAGAAACCATAAAGAAGGGAAAGGAACCCACATCTGCAAGAATATTTGTAGCAGCTCTTTCTGTGGTGGCTAGAAACTGGAAATTGAATGGATGCCCATCAGTAGGGAATGGCTGAATAAGTTATGGTATATGAATGTTATCGAATATTATTGTTCTATAAGAAAAAAATCAGCAGGATGATTTCAAAGAGGCCTGGAGAGACTGACATGAACTGATGCTGAGTGAAATGAGCAGAACCAGGAGATCATTCTACACTTCAACAAAAATATGTTGATGATCAATTCTGATGGACTTGGCTCTTTTCAACAATGAGAGGATCCAATGGTCTCGTGATAGAAAGAGCCATATGCAACGAGAGAGAAGACTGTGGGGACTGAGTGTGGATTACAACATAGTATTTCCACTTTTTTGTTGTTATTTACTTGTATTTTATTTTCTTTCTCATTTTTCCTTTTTGATCTGATGTTTCTTGCGCAGTATGACAATTTTAGAAATATATAGAAGAATTGCACATGTTTAACATATTTCAAATTACTTGGCATCTAGGGGAAGAACTGGAGGGAAGGAGAAAAAAATTGGAACACAAGGTTTTGCAAGGATGAATGTTGAAATCTATCTATGCATGTGTTTTGAAAATAAAAAAGTTTTTAAAATAAAAAAGGAGAGTCATTGGAATAGAATTTCAGTGGAGTTTTGTTAACCAAAATGAACTTCTAACTGATGACATTTCTGGCAGGTTGACCCGATCAAGTGAATAATGTCATGAAAATATTGGTAATTCATTTAGTCAGATATATCCTTCAGAGATCAGTCCCCATAAGCTATTATTTGTTGTATTTTTCTTTCTTTCTGAGCTATCATCAACTATTGCAAATTCCTGGAGAGTTAACTTTATTGGGTAATCTACATTTGCATATTTGGTTCCTTGGTCATAATGGACACATGTTTGCTCAATTAATTTGAAATTAATATTGAATTTGTATCTTAATAGCTACTAATAATAACAAAGCTAGTATTGTTGATAGTACACAATATTTTGCACACATCATTCCACATGCTTCTCACAACAGTCCTGGATGGTAATTGCTATTATTATTATTATTGTTGTTGTTGTTATTATTATCATTATAATTCCCATTTTCAGATGAAGAAACCGAGGCTGAAAAAAGTTAAGTGACTTGCCTAGGGTTTAGTAAATACCAAAGCATGGGATCCACAAAAGACTAAAAAAGATAGCGTAGTGTCCAATTGTAAAAAGTTTTGAATATCAGGCAAGAATTTTGAATTGTTTCAATAAATCGAGAATTACTGAAGTCATTTGAGATGAGGAGTGACATAACCAAGTGTATCCATTAGAAAGCTCAGTAGAATGAATAATGAATTGGAGGGGGAGAAAGTGGACATGGGGACATCTTCAGGAGGTTATAACAATAGCCCAGGTGTTTGGTAACAAGAACCTGTATTAGAATTGATGCTGGTGCTGAGAACAAAGACATGGGGTCAGAGGCAAAGGACTCATACCAAGATTGAATCTAGAGACTTTGGTTCATTATTTTATTGGAGGGATGAGGACAAAGATTCAGAATCACAAAATCTATTCAGGGAAACTCCATCCTATCTCAATCTGCCTGATTCAGGTATCTACAGTACCACCAGGAGGTGGAAAGCCTAGGAGGAGGCAATAACAAGGGGAGCTGGCCCTGACTTTAAGCATCTCTGCTTCTTTCTCCTATCCCAAGGGTAAGAGTGATGCTCAATAAGGGAGAAAGTTCATTGTGAAAAGGTACTAATCATGGGTTTATAAATCAATAAAGATATGCAAAAACAATATCAAAAATTGTCCCTGCCTTTGAAGATAATAATCAAAATCTAACCTATTTCCTGGCCCAGGATTATATATAATATAGCATGAAAAATTGCTCTGCACCCATATTATCCAAAAAGTGCTGATTAACCACCTAGGGAGTGCAAGGCAGAGGTTATGACTAAAGAGCCATGTTCTTTTCATGGAAATGAAAGCAGACCCACAGACCTCCACCATACACACTGAATCCACAGGAATGCTTGCATTTGCAACCATTTCCGTCCATTTGTCCCTCTCTTACCCAAGGTCCACGACTCCCTATTATGGGACGTCAATCTGTGCTGATGACCTTGAGTGGAGTCCCTTCCAAATGGCTTAGGTGATACCGACAATGAAAGTGGACCGCCATGACCCAGTAATCTCCTTCAGCGCCCAGCGGTCCCGAGCTTGCTGGCGAGCCAGATGCCGAAGCTCACATTAGGACCAAATTATAAAAATCATTCTAATGTTCCTTCGAGGACTTAATCCCAATTATTTATGCCTTCTGGTGCCATCATTTGGTTCACCTTCTGTAGAGTGCTCAGCTAGGCGTGTTAATTATATTCGTGTTCTAAAATGGGAATATGACAGCATCTTGGGCTAACCACATTTCGTATTCAGACTGAATCACATCCTTGGATGATTCTGTTTGTGTATGTGAGAAAAACTCTGATGATGAAGGTTAATGATTCAATTTAGACTATCCCTCCCCCATAGTCCTGTAGTTTTGAGAGAGCTGACAGAAAAGGCTATAAGGAAGGGCATACACAGTATTGTTGCAGCAACTGTTCAGCCTGCTCCTTCTGTAATTTGGAAAGTAATTGGATCCAACATTGAGATAAAACACTTCATCTGACTGAGGTGGCTCAAGAATAATTGATAATGGCAAACATTGGTAATCCCTGTACTTCATAGGGGGGATCCATCAACGTCCTCCACTTCTCTTAACCAAAAGAAAACAAAGAGAAAATCATTCTTGTACACTTTACCCTCCTCCAGCTTTATTGGATTCCTTGCAGTTCCTCACAGGGGGCACTCTGTCTCCAGTGGTTAAAACACTAAATTTCTTCCATCAAGACTCAATGGAAATCTTTGTGGGACACTCCTATCCTACTCCATTTCCCCTCAGCAACAGTGCCTTCCCTCTGAGATCACCTTCCAGTTATTCTGTATGTATCTAATATAATTAATGGTTTGCTGTCTCTCAGAAGCTCTTTGAGGGCAGGGAGTAAAAACATATATTTGTGTTTTTGCCTTTCTTTATATACTGAGCACTAAACACAAAGCCTGACATTTAATAAGGACTATAGAAATGCTTGCTGACTGACTTGGCTTTTCTGCCTGATAATTAAAATATCATTCTCTAGACATTGCTGGGTATTGCTGTGAAAGGGATAATAGGCTCATTTTGGCTCATAGTGTCATTGGGAATAATAATTTAGTAACTATAAATATGGGGGGAACATTTTTTCCAGAATCCATATGAGTTATTTCATAACTTTTAGACATCTCTTAGTAAGACAGATTCCATGTGTTTATTTCCTCAAGGACTATGTAGACCTCAGTGCTCTTCATTCTCATAAAATGACACAGAAGATAAAGAGTGATAGAGTCATGGTCAGTGTAGAGCTGAATATATGAAGAAAATATTTCCAAATTCTCTGCTTTCTATTACCTTCTTGCCACACATAAATGATTCAGTCTCTCTTGTCCTAGAAAAGATACATTATCTTGGTTCTTTGTGTTTATATAGCACAGAGGTGGTATAGTAGAGAGAGTCTGAATTGGTATTCAGAGGACCTATGTAGTAAATCATTTACCTCTTCTGGGCCTCAGTTACCCCATATGTAAAATGGATGAGATGGATTACATGAATTCTAAGTTGCCTTCAAATTCTAAATCTATGATCTAATAATAAGTTTCATTATTATTAATATTACATAATAATTTATTGTATATTTCATATTAATTTTAAATTTAATTAATATAATGATATTTAATCATATTTATTTGATATTATATTGTTTTAATATGCTATTTCAATATTTTATTTATTTTAATGAAAATTACTTTAATTATCCAATTATTATATCATAGTTCCTCTACATTTGAAAGTTCCTTTAAAGATCTATCAGTACTCTGTTCCAATGGACAAACTATGGATTTGATTCTAATTTATCTATTTCCATAGATTAGGTTTATAATTTCCTTTGGAGGAAGAACTGCTTTGTTGGGTTGTTTTTTCTACCTTAGTGAAACCTTTCAAGTCCTAATACAGTCCTTTACACATAAGAGCTTAATAAATGTTTCTTAAATTGATATAATAAATAACATACCTCAATTATTTAGCATTTGTTTCTGTCAAAATTGATAAGAATAGAGAAAATATTGCCACCTATTTTCTTTTTCTGATAGGGAGTAGAGATTGGGATCTAGATAACTGATTTTATTTGCTTTGATGAAGTAGATTATATATAAAACAGAAAAATTGGGCAAACTGCAGGACACAAGAAGCCATGGATTTCACCAGGCAGTGGGGAAGGAATAATGCAAACCAAACAAAGGGATTCTCTGTGAATTCATGGAGGTGGGATATAACACATGGGATTAGGAAGGGATACTAGTCCAATTTGGAATATAGAAAAGGCACATAGGAATCATTGGAAGGCTGTAAATGTTAGGCTAAAAGGCTTATTATCCTACCAGCAATAAAGAACCATTGAAGATTTTTGAGCAATAGAGTAACTCAGGTAGATCTATGCATTAAGATGATTATTTGGATATACATGTGAAGGATGGGCTGGAAGTGAAAGGAGGGCAGTTAAGAAGCTATTATACTGGTCCAGGGGAAAATGAGAAGAATCTCAATTAGGGCAGAGTGGAAGGGAGGGAGCAGATAACAGAAATAATAGAGAAAATCATTAAGACTTGACAACTGATTCATTTTAAAGTCTGAGAAAGGACACTTCACTGTATTAATTAATAATGCAATAATACTAATAGTCCTACTGTACCTCAGTACTTATATGTCCAGTTTTTTAAAATATATATATTGAGGGCTATTTAAGAATAGAGTAGATTGGGAGTTTTGAAAGTGTTATTCAAAATTTGGTTAAAGACCTCCATCTCAGACCTTACCATCCAAGAACATGCTATCTAGAATTAGATCTGAGTTCCAGTACTCATTCTCCCAAGCACAACTTATGTGAACTTGGATAAGTCATTTATTTCTCTTTGACTCAACTTGCTGAAACTGAAGTCCTTTTCCATTCTCAAACTTTGATCCCAGTATACTATGAATTCTCAAACTCTGAAATCTTCTTTTGTTAACATAATATACTAGCCTCCCAACCATCCCATATCTCTTTCCTATTGACCCTGCTTTATGCTTACCTCCCCTTCCTGCCTTCGAACCCTCCCTGTTGCCCCAGCCCATCTGCCTTTGTTCTTTCTCCTCCCTACCCAGATTGCTTCTTGCAGTTAATGCTTTTTCTAACATCCTAGCTTCCCTCGCCTGCCTTGTTCTCCCAAGACACCCATATCTCCAATTTTTGCCCTTCTTCTATGGCTGAAATCAGGCCAACTGGCTCCATTACACATTTGTACGTTTTTATCCCAGCTGGGCTGGGCCCACACTCGTGCTCAGTAAAGCCTTTCGTCCATCTTCTGTAAACCTCCCTTTTGAATTCCCCATGACAGCTGTTCTGAACTTTATGTCTAGTCTCTTTTAAGCTTCTAGCCAGACCCTGGTCTCCATCACTCTTTTGCAAATCTCTTTACTTTTATTTGATTGAGTGCCCCCAAGATCATCAGACTTGAGTTATTTCAACTCATCTGCCTTTCTACTTCTAAATTTCCCTGCAAATTCACTTATTCTTTCCTTCTTATTTCGCTATAAGTAGCCCTCCCTTCCAAGGTTAACCCTTCCAGTTTTGTCCAATTACATCACTCTTGATTCCTTAGTTAATCTCTTGTTCTTTTCAATGATATTATCCCTTTTGAGCCAGCTACCACTTAATGCTATTATCAATTCCTTCATCCCTTTCATTACCAAATTCCAACAAAGAATGGTGTGTACTTTCTATTTCCCCTTCTTACCAGGCAATCAATCCCTTTAAAATTTTATTTCTGACCCTCCAATCCCACCACTCTCCCAAAGCTCAAAATGGCCTACATCTGATGGCTCCTTCCCTCTCTCTCTCTCCCTCTCTTTTTTTTTTTTTTTTTTGACAAGGAAATTGGGATAAAGTGACTTGCCCAGAGTCACACATATAATAAGTATTAAGTGTCTGAGACTGAATTTGAACTCAGATATTCCTGGACTGCAAGGCGGTACACTATCCACTGAACCATCTAGCTACCCTGATAGTTTTGTACAATCTACATTTTCTTTGAATTCTCTTTGTTTCCCTGGACATTTTTAACCACTGTCTGCTTTTTGAAACTTTGGTGCTATGGGGATAGAGCACTGACTGGATTGGGTAGATCTGAATTCAAATCTCTTTGCAAACACTTAGTAGCTATGTGATCCTGGGAAAATTCCTTTATCTTTCTGTGCCTAAATATCCTAATTTATAAAATGGGGGGGGGGGGAAGTTGGACTCATTGGCCTTTAAGATGCATTTTAGATTTAAAGCTATGATTCTCTGATATTGGAGAAAGGTTAAAGGATCAGCTTGAAAATCTCCTAAGGTCTGTAAAATGGGTATAATAATAGTAGCTATCTCATGGGATTACTGCAGAAGTTCAAATGAGATAATATATTCAAAGTGTTACACATACACCCACAAATGTATTTTATAAGTTATTGTAATTAATTATAATAATAATTATGAGTATTATATCGGCTCTCAATCTTAAATCTGATTTTACTCCACCCCATACCCACTGCCATCACTACTGACTCCCATTTGCTTTTGCCCAAATTTCTTTGAGCCTATGGGAATGTACAACTCCTTCTCCCCACCTCTTCCAACTGTACACACACATCCCGCACACACATCCTACATAGTGCTTTTAGATATAATTTTTTTTTTCTAAAATGCATCTCTTACCACTCTACCTTCTTATTCAGACACCTTCAATGGTTCTCCATTGCTTACTTAAGAATATTCAAACTTCATAAACTGTCAATGAAAGTCTTTCATGATTTGCTTCCGTCTGCCTTTCCATCAGATTACTTCATGAATCTGAAGCTTCAATAAAAATAGATTCCATGCTTTCTATGGCAGGCAGTCCAATGCTTTTCTGCCTCCGTCCTTTTTTTCTCATAAGGTTCCAACTACCTGGAATGCCTCTCTTTCCCACCTCTGCCCATCCAAATTCTAACCATCTTTTCAGGCCTTGCTCCAAATATCATTTCCTGATTCCCTCAGCAAGATGTAATTTCTCCCTCCTTTGAACTCATCATTCGTATTATTTATTCAATAAATATTTAGTTACTACCTACTAAGTAAAAGTCACTACTAAGTTCTAGTACACAGAAAGATACATTAGCTATAGAACATAATCAAGCCATAGAGGAAAAAAACAAACAAACAAAAAAAAAAACACAGTGTCACCAAATGAGGGGTGTTTAATACTTTGTTCCTGGTTGTTGAAATTTAGAGATTGAAAATATAATTTACTTAATAGAACCAAAAAACCATTGTATACAGAGAAGATCAGCTGTGATGGACTGGCTGTTTTCAACAATGAGAAGAAGTCTAATAGACTTGTGATGACGAGAGCCATCTGCATCCAGAGAAAGCACTATGGAGACTGAATGTGGATCACAACATGATATTTTCACATTTTATTGTTGTTTTGTTTGTTTGCTTCCTGTTTTTTTTTTGTCATTTTTTAATTTGATTTTTTTTTGTGCAGCTTGATAAATATGGAAATATGTATAAAAGATCTGCACATGTCCAACATATATGGGATTACTGTCTAAGGGAGGGGGTGGAGAGAAGGGAGGGAGGAAAAATTGTAATACAAGGTTTTGCAGGGGTGAATGTTGAAAACTATCTTTGAATGTATTTTGAAAATAAAAAGCTATTATTAAAAGAATAACTTACAAGTCTATCAGAAATATAGGAACACTTCATCTCTGATGATCATAAGCCACCACAATAAATTCCTCTCCTGTAGGCAGTTCTGCTAATTTTCCAGGCTCCAGCAGCAGCCTGAGGATATATGTCTCCAACTCTCCATTCCCCTTCAATGAATCAAGGGCTGGTTTTATTCCGCTTGTCTTAGGTCTGCAAACTAATAGATAAGATTCTGAGTGGAAGGAATACCCAACAAATGAAATCCTCATTCCTAAAATCAAAGATGGGATTATAGAGTGTACTGATTGCAATTCCTCTATTTTATTGTTGAGAAAACAGGATCACACTGCAGTTAAATTACTTGTTCAGGGTCACACAGTAAAGATCTTAAATGCAACCTGAATCTAGGTCTTCTGAATCAAAATTTAGCCTATTTGCTAAGCCATGCTTTCTGAGAAGGATTTAAGTGCCTATGAGAATAAGGATATTTAAATGAGCAGGTTGGTTTAGATGGTCTCTAAATTCCTTTTCAACTGTATGTTTGTGCTGTTAATTCTTTTCTTCAGAGTTCAGAGAATTATAAAACAAGGGGGTTGGGCTGGATAGCCTCTTCTAGCTTTTAATCCATGATCCTATTATTCTATGAATTTAATAGAAATCTTGTAAAGGATCCAGAGCAGAGAGGTATCCTACAGTCTGCATTTTGATGAGATGGCCACTGAGCAAATTAGAAACATTTTGGCCCAACTACCTCAAGTTTGCACCCAAGCTAGTTTGGAAACAAAGCCAATTTAAGGGAATCAACATAATTCATGTAGTAAAACAACAACAGATGGCAAGTTAACACACTCCTCCCAACCTCCATCATACTCAATCCATAGCACAATTCATCAAAGCCCACAGTTAAAGCAAATAAAATAGATTGCAAATTAGAGATTAAACATGAAAACTGTTAATTAGGATAAATTTAATCCCACTCCTCCTTACCCCCCAAAAATACCACGTGACTTTTCTCTGTGTATTCTATTATCCATCTTAATGGGTCTTTGTGTCAGTTGCCCTTGGGAAACTCTTCAAGCCTTCATTTTCTCATCTGGAAAATGAGATTGGACTAGACAGTGTCTCTTTCAGCTAGAAATTTGTGAATCTAGTATCCTATGATCTTATCAGAAGATGGAAGCAATTATATATGTTAGTATTGAAAACAGACAGTCAATTATCTTCCCCTGCAAAATGATTTTACCTGCCTCCCCATCAGCTAAACCCACAGGCCAATAGCTTTCTGCTTAAACTTCTGGTCAAGTAGCATGGGCTGATTGATATTCCTTCAGCTAAACCTGAATGGGAAAAGACTTTTATAATCTATTCCCAACCTTGGACATGAGGCAGGTAAAATCCATTTCTCAGCATTGATTTATGAAGCAATATTCACATGAACAAGAGAAAAAAGAAAGAAAATAAACCACACATGCACATAAACACACACATACACACACACACACACACATCCGATGTGTCCATCTGGTTCGCAACAATATTTGCTCTACAGGGGAATATAAATATTAAGAAAATGAAGGAAGAAAGTGTCTAGGGCTTGTTTGCATAATTGTTAGAGCAGGGTTGTGCAAGACTCCCCACACTTATTAAATGGAAAATGCCTATTTGGCCAATCCAAAGAAAATGATTCCAACGGAAAACACTTTATTTCACCCAAAGAAAAGTGTTTGCCATTTATAAGACTATGAGATGACTGTTATTTAAAAGAAAAAAAATAATGTTTCAAATGGTGATTACAGATGAATTATAATCCAGGGTGGGATTTTTAAGAACACTCTTTTTTTTTTCTATATCTTGAGATTATGGGATGAAACAAACCTTTCTGGTGTTTCTATTATCAAGAAGATGAGGATCCCAGACTAAAAAATAGTCTGTGGCTTCACAAAGCAAACAGCTGACAGTAAAATATTTGAAATAATTAGAGAAATACAGGATTTGCTCATTGGTGGGTCCATTTGTAGGAATATTTCAAAACATCTGTGCTTGTTTCCATGGTGATGGTGTCTGGCTTATTTTGTTGTTAATGCACCATGCAGGTCTGAAAGATATTAAAGGAAGCTACCTGATGGAAAACTCAATATAAAAATGCTTGGGTGCTTTTCCAGACAGTCTGGGAGAAATAATACACTCCAGTGCCATGGTGGAGGTGTTGTGTCTGGGGGGGGAGAAGGGAAGGTAGCAATGATGATCCCTTGATGAAATGGTGATTTAGGACAGGGACATGGAGCAAGTTCACCATTTTCCGAATACTGCAACCTTAGAGATGACACAGGAAGAAATGAGTCTGAATATCCACTAGAGAGCTTGCTTAGATTTGAAAATGAAGAAAGACTTCAAAAAATAAAATCAGCTCATCTTAAAACAAGTTACAACTTATAAAGTAAATTTTATTTTATTTTATTTTTCCTGAGGAAATTTTTTTTTTCAGACTGTTCAGTCTCACACTGAATATCCTATGAAACCATTTTCTCTGACACCATCTTCTCTGTCTCCTAGTCTTTGATGCTTCTCCTGAGACACCAATGAGCCATTATGTGTTATATTTTCAGTTGAAGCAAAGAAGTCATTATAGACCCATGGGATGTTATGTCCCCCTTTTTTATTTCCTTATTATTCCCTTTACAATATGTGTCATAGTTGAAAAAGTGGGAAGACAGACAATAGGCCACTTTGGTTCCTGCTTCTGCTTCTGTTGTTTGACTCAGCTTCTCTGCTCTGAGGCAAATTAATTCACTTCACCTTCCTCAAACATTTTGTCATTTCCAGTTTGGAACTAAGGATGCCACCAGGAATTTAATCTTCTAGGATGTGGAGGGGTTCAGGGCCTGAATTCTTATCTGCCAGCCTCTGGCACCTTGAATCAAATATCAACTTACTCTAGATGTTTACAATTTCTATGTCAACTCTATATTCCTCTCTCCAGACTGCTCCATCATTTCAATGATTGCATAATTTAGACTAATGTGGATTTATTGCTTCTAGCAGGTCATTTACTATTAGTTCCAGTGCCCAGTATTCCCAGATGTCAAATATTTGCATATTGTTTCATATTCAATTATCAACAAAATTAACTCCTAGATTGATCACCTGGTAATAATACAATTGGACTAAATTAAATTCATCAACCACTCCAGAAATGTCAATAGTTCTGAGCTTTAGGAATTAAAGACCATCCTTTTCAGAGCAGGACAGATGGAAGTCCTTTTTGCATCTTGGAAATGTATTGCAAAGGATAATTAACCAAAAATAGTATTGTATATGTGAACATAGTTTTTACATGCCTTTTCTGTTTGCTTTTCTTTTATCTTTAACAAAAGAACTTAAGACACATTAAAGGTAATTTAGCTAAGAACGCACTCTGCTACAACCATGAATGGAAGCATTACTCTTAGTAATACATTTTTTAAAATGAAAATTGCTATGAATATAGATATAGTAAAAATAATAGTGTAGTTGGAATCAAAAGATCTTTTGTAATTCAATCTTTACCACTTCAATAGCTATATGACCACGGGCAATTTAATAGCAAGAGGTCTATCTTAGGAGTTTGAATTAATTGTCCTTTATGGTCATTTAAGTTTTGAAAGTTATGGATTAGCTTTTTAATAAGGAATTCATATAAATATCTGTGACCCATTGGCAAAAGGTCAGCATATTACCTCAAAAATTATAAAGTATCAAAAAAGTCTAAAATTGCGTTAACTGAGATGATGGTATCATAAGACATATTCTTTCACTGAATTCTGGTTTCCACATTTAGAATCCTATGCCATCATCATTTTAAAAATTGACTTTCTATATCCCTTCCAAATTTGATTCAATCTATAAATGCCATCAGGCCAGCAAGAATGGTCAAATCACCTGCTGAGTATGTGGATTGTGGGCACAGTAATTAATGGGATGCCTCTTTTAACTAATTTGTTTATACCTTTAATCAGATACAGTCTGGTGATGGTGATGGTGATGATGATCCATTATGGCAATAGCAGTACTGGTAATCTACCCTCCAATTTTCTCTATATAAAGTGGCACAAAGTCAAGAACAGCTCCAGAAACTTCAGTCCATCAGATGTTTCAGCCCAGAAACATCAATCCCACAGGTTCAGGCCTAGATTTGGCCAAAAGCAGGATGTGCATGGTTTTCTCAATAATCCAACTGTCGTCTGATCTGCTGAAGACTGAAGGATACTTGATGGGAATAGATTCAAGTGCCTCCTCAGGGATTCTGATCAAATTTATGAAAAGAGAGACGGTATAAAGATCTTATTCAGTTCTGATTTTCTGGAACATTTACAGGATTTTATCTCAAGCTCCCTATAATTCATTTTCCAAATAAGTTTCTTTTACACAAGTACTCAATACTTCAGTCAATCAATAAGCACTTATTAAATACCTACAAGGTGCCAAGCACTATGGTAAGTTGTAGAGGAACAAATGCAAAAAAATAAAAAGGTCCCTTCCCTCAAGAAGCTTACAGAAGGAAGGTAACAAGGAAAAGGACATTGTAAAGGTGATGGGGAAGCAAGAACAAAGGTTAAAAAGTGGGTTACCAGGTGTAAAAATGAACAAATAGGTGGGCTGGGCATCCTCATTAGTGATTCTAGGAAGAATTCTTCTTCCATTCCTCACTTGGAGGATCCAATGGGTAGAAGGTACTGATGAGATGGAAATTCAAAACTGATGTGATCTTGAAGTTTGAAGACGTTTTGGGGGCATAATGCTCAAATTCAAAGGAATATAGCTGAGTGAAAAATGTAGAAATAGCTGACCTTTAATGACAGTTTGGGGAGGAGTTCTCTGATTTATCCTCCAATCAAAGAGAGGGAGGTGGCCTAGAATCAGAGGCTACTTAATTTTGTCAACTGGATCTTTGAAATCTTTACTAGTGTATCCTTCCAGGAAATGAACAGCAAGGAGAAATAGATTTTATCCCTATTTTTATTTTAGAATAAGTGTTGTTGTCTCAAAAAAAAAAACACAGAGAAATCAATTTGAGGTTATCTTTGCTATATATTGCATTATGCAAATGAATTTATATTCTCCTATTTTACAAATGCAAAGCTCAGAAGCTGCTTTCAATAATTTCAAAGCCAGCACCTATAATGATACTCTCCTCTCTTCAACATGCTTCTATTCTTGGTTTTCTGGGATTTCCAAAACAGAAAGCATAATTCTAGGTGCTTAAAGGAGTGATAAAAGAAACAGTAGCCAGACTGATAGAGGAATTAGAAGGTGTGCATAGAAATAAGTACAATACAAAGGGAGAGGGGACAGAGATTAGAATTGTTATTTCACGGAGGGGGGTTGCTTAAACCCCCAAGTAAGGAAAATCCTTGACTGACCATAATTCAGAGGCAGATTTTGAACACAGGACTTTGTGTCTATGAGACCAACTCTATCCAATATTCCCAATGATAAGTGGCATTTATACAATGTTTAAAAGTCTACAAAGTACTTTGCAAATATTATCTTAGTTCATTCTTACTATCCTATGAGGTAAATGTCATGATTACCTATGAGGCTGAAAGATTAATTCAAGAATGTCTGACTCCAAGTGGGGTGCTCTATCCACTCTCTCATCCAGTCACCCACACTACCCCACAATGTCTCTCTCTAATACAAAAGTGACCAGAATATACAAAAACTGGGAGCTGAATAAATGGAGAGATCACTTCCACTTGAGGGATAATAACCCACAAAGAAATAACCCATATGGATATTAAGCCTTATGGAAATCATTAATACAAGTACCATTATCCTCATTTTACAGGTGAAAAAAGCGCCTGAGAGAAATTAAATGACTTTCTCAAATCAATTATCTTGTAAATAGAAGAGCTAAAAAGTGAATCCAGATCTCCCATTTCAAATTCAGTGATATTTGTTTCATGGAGAGGACAGAATGGAATCTGTGAAGGATTAGTAGAATTTCAAAAGCTAAACTGGAAGAAAAAATTATGAAATGGTGAAATCTTTCATGTCTAAATCATATCTCAAACTAACAGGGTGCAAAATATATCATAACCCCATCACTTTCCCCTGCTATTTATTATTATTCTAATAATAAGATAGTAATAATAATATTCTAATAAGATTAAATATGACATTTTATAATTGTGTTTATATTATTAATACTTTAGATGTTTTAATCAAAGGCTATTAATTAAATCAGCCTATTTCCAAATTATCACTGACTCTGGATCTTTGCAATTTTACCCTATCATGCCTAAAACAGCAATAATTATTCCCCAAACGGTTCTTAGTTTATTCCTCCAGTGAGGAAAGAAATAATACCTTATTTATCTTTATAACCCCAGAAACCAAACTGATCCCTTGCTTGGAGAAGGTGCATAATAATGCTTGCTGCATACGTACATGTCCAAAATAATGATTATCACATCATACTCCAATAGAAATACACTTTGAAACATTGATGGATATTTGCCCTTGGATGGGGTCCAAACGCCTCCTAAATTCAAGACCTCATTCCAGCACTTATTAGTTTCATGACCTTGGAAAAATTGATTCACCTCAGTTTCCTCACTGGCAAAGAGAGGCGGGAAACATAACAATACTTATACCACCAACTTCCCAGGGTTATCTTGAGGGCATCATTTTTTAAACTTTTTCAAGAGGATTTGAATCCTTAACATTGTGAATATGGACACTCCCATTGACCATGAAGGTCTATGATAAATCACATCCCAGCAATAATTTAGCAACAAGAACTGTGTTTTATTATTTATCTACACAAAGGGAGAGGGGTGGAGAGAATATATAAAAGATTTCTGGTCATTTGCACAACAGAGGAATTACCTTTAGACTAAGCATTTTTGCTGATGTGGATAATCTAATTCAAGTTAGAAGGAAGATTTTGATTAATTTAAAGTGACATTTTAAAAAAAATTCCATAAAGTATAAATCTCTTTGAAAATATAATCCATTGCCAGTATATATCTAAAGTATATATCAAAAGCAGGCAAATTCAAGGCAACAGAAAATTAATCTTTTTAATGTATATTCACTGACTTAGAAAAATATGAAGATCAATTGTCCCACATATCAGAAAGAAATTCAAGGCACAGAAAACATCCTTGTAATGAACAGAGAATCAGAGATTTAAAGGGACCTCAGAGATCCTAATGCAACCCCTTCATTTTACAATGAGATCCCAAGGTTACACAAACAATAATAACTGGAAGTGGGGTTGGAACCCTTTTGTTCTTACTTTGTAAAACAGTGTTCCCTTCACTACATCATGCTGACTTAGTAGAGAAGGAGTGTAGAACAGGTCAAAAATTAAATTAGAGTCTTTCATTTGGGGTTGCTATGTGGGATGGCTTGGCTTAATTATTGTTTTGCTTTGTTTTGTCTTGTTTTTCATTAAACAGGGTGGTGTGGGTGTTATTCCTGGAAAGAAATTGAACTGTAAGAAAGGAAAAGAAAGAAAAGAAAAACATTAATAGATTTAACTACCAAGGGGCACCAAGAGCCACTCACTCAAGAGAGCTTTTGGGTGAACCATGTTCTCTCTGGTTACCATAGAGGCAACTTCCCACCAACTTTAATACATCTTTCTACTGGGTGGTGCTGACTCACTGTCAAAGGATCTATGGATCTGAGAAGTTAGATCTCAACTCTCACCCACTGGCTAAAAACAGGACCTTCCCTTGCCTTGTTTAGGCAAACCTTAGGCAGGTGACTTGCAAAATGGAGCTGGCTGGCAATGCAAGCAAAGGTCCATGCAAACACACAGAAACCACTAACACAGAATCAACAAGCAAATAAATGGTGGGTGCCTAAACTAATTCAAGTCTGCTAATCACATGGGAAGGAGAAGTCTTTTAAATTTTGGCTAGGCCACTAGAGAACTGAGTCAGCTTCAGCCTGAGTTTTCCCTCATTTTCTTTGGCTATGGTCTGTTCTGACTCTTGGTGATCTCAGTGGGAAGAAACACTGTCATAAGGGATTGGGACCCTCCCTTGTACATCCAGCATGTGCACTGTGAACATAGGACTCCCTTTTTGTGAGAAGTAAACAGATATTCCAATATCCTGACGTTCCAGCATCCAGGTTTTTCAGCCAGGCCAGCAGTAATACCCATAGGAGTTCGGAGTGAGTTTTAGGCCCCATCCCAGTGGCAGTTAATGTGATGACTCATTTTCTCACTGGGCAATTGTGTTGCATCTGGATGTGAATGGACTGGAGCAGAACAATATTATTTAGGAATTGAGCTAAGAGTGAATCTCCTCTATCTGGAGACCAAGATAAGATGGGAGAGAGTATATCTCGTAGGTGCTGGAGAGAAGGGAGACATCTGCATTTTTAGTTTTGCTAAAACAATCGATTTGAGGTGATCTTTGTTATATATTGCATCATGAAAATGAATTTATATTCTCCTATTTTACAATGCAAAGATCAGCAAGCTGCTTTCAATAATTTCACAGCCAGCACCTACAATGATACTCTCCTCTCTTCAACATGCTTCTATTCTTGGTTTTCTGGGATTTCCATAATGGAAAGTAAATATTCCTCTGAACAAGTTAATTTATGTTAAATGGTAAAAACATCCTCAGGTCTGGCGCAGAACAAAGTGGAAGGAAGGGGAACAACCAATCTTGACTTGAGATGATGGTATTAGAAAGCAGATACCCCCAAATCTCTTAAGGTACCCCTGAAACTCTGAAGATTCTGGTTCTTGAAGAGAGCCATAGCATACTTGAAACATAAGTAAATCCTACACTTAAGGGTTATATTTTATTGGGGGAAGAAGAAAGATACTAGAAATGATGCTGGAAATAGTAGAAAACAGCCTGAAAGTGTGGGTACTAACAAGATGGAGCAAAAACTCACCTCTACATTAATCCAATGAGTACCTATCTCACTACATCAGCTAGATGACTCATTGAATTGGATTTAAAATCAGAAAAGCTTGAGTTCCAGTACTTCTTCAGACATTTCCTAGTTCTGTGTCTCCTACTTAACCTCCTTGTGTCTCGGTTTCCCTACATGTAAAATGGGCATAAAAGAGCTATACCTTTTGGAGTTGTTGTAAGATTCACATGTAAAGTTCTTTTTAAACCTCACCACTTTATATAAAGGTTAACTATCACTGTCTTCCATCTTGCCTCTCAGAATCTCTTAAATGAACATTATTTAAAATGTTAAGTAAATGTTAGAAAGCTTTTGGTTCACTTATGTATCACTCATGAACTTTTGGTTCACTGCAGGAAAAGTACAAGAGATTTTTATTCTATCTGTTCCCGTAATAAGATGGCATAATAAAAATTATATTCAATCAAAATTAATCCCCTTGTTCAGTACTAGATTTTAAAATTCCTTTAGTGTGAGTAGCTCCTTCTTGAGAATAAAAAGTTCTTTAAGAAAGCTAGGTAGTGCTGTCTGGAGTCAGTATTCAAATCTGAATTTATCATCCTAAGTAAGTCATTTAATCCCTATTTGCCTCAGTTTCCTCATCTGTAAAATGAGGATAATAGCGCTCACCTCCCAGGATTTCTGTCAAGATCAAGCAAAATCATATTTGTAAAATATTTAGCACAGTGATTGGCACATAATAAACATTGTCTAAATGTTTATTACTTTTATTGGCAGGAACTATTTAAAATTATCAAATGTTTAAAAAAATATTTGAAACTATTAAATAGAGTTTTATAGGGTTTTTTGTATTTATAACCCCAGAATTTAGCACAGTACCTTGTGCATAAAGTACAGACATTGAAAACTTATTGAAATTAATTGAATTGAATTCCCCACTTCAACTAGAGCTGTGCAAAATACTGACATCTACAATCCAGGTTACCACTGGAATTGGGTTGAGTACTTTCTAAGAAATGATACAGAAGTAGGCTTGAGCTCTCCAAAGGTCACAGAGGGATTTCTAATGTTTAGCATGTTGCCTAGGCTAGAAATTAATTTGGCTCCAGGCTCATACAGGGAGTCTGCAGCTGGTTAGCTCAGTGACGTAGAACATGGAGAATTAGAGCTGCTTTTTCCTCCCGTTGGCCTGTCAGAGCTGCCATGTGAATGAGCTGTAGGTGAAAGCTGCTCCATAATTGCTTCTTTATTCCCTAGGAAGCCCATGGTTATTTGGTAAGGAGGCTGAATTGAAGAAGAATATACTCTGTCAGTGCCATTGAGGTACCTGCTGGCTTTATCAGCTGGTTCTAACCACTTGTATTTCCTATCTTGAATCTGGGGTCAACTTGTACTAGAGGGGTCCATTGCTATTTTAAATAGAGAAAAAAGGTGATGATCTTTCTCAAATTGAAGACTCCACATTGACTTAAACACCTATTTTTTTTGTTTGTTTGTTTTACCGTTAAGAGGTGGCCTAGGAATCCCTAGATTCAAATCCTGCCTTAGACACTTTCCAGATGCATGAACTCTATAACTCTCTCAGTCTCTTCTGTTAAATGGATTGGACTAAAAACCTTAAGAGTCCCCTTTAAGTCTAGACTTACACTCCTATGGATACCTGGGCTTAATGCCTAATGATCTAGACTGGAGTTCTAACTATGACACCTACCTACTGTGTGATTCCATCTGCAAAATGGATATAATGATACTACTTACCTTATAGGGTGTGGGAAACAATGTATCTTGACACTCAAGTTCTATGTATGTATAAATTTTTGTTTGCCATCATTTCTTTTTTTTTGGCAATCAGATTTAAGTAACTTTCCTGAAGTCACACAGCTAATAAGTATCTGAGGTTAGATTTGAACTCAGGTCCTCCTGACTTTGTGCTGTATCCACTGTTTTACCTAAGTGTATGAACAACAGAATGGGACCATCGTTTTAAATTCATAGTATTCCATTCAGTTTACAAAACAAGAATCACCCACAACTGTTAGAGATCTAATATGTGCAAGGCATAGTGCTAGGTCAGGAAATGAGAAACTTGCAAAAATGAAAAAAAGCAAAAATGATCAATAGTTTGGTGCTAAGAAACTTGCCTTCTTCTAAGGGATCAAGTATGTAAGTAGACAAGCACATATAAAATGGTGATGGTCTCTAAAGGGACTGCCACTTCCTCAGTCTATAATTCTGTCATATAAGGAGAGAAAAAGAGAGAGACAAATAGAGAGAAAGACAGAGAGAAAAAGGGAGACAGACAGACAGAAACAAAGAGACAGAGACAGAAAGAGACACAGATAGACAGATACAGAGAGAAAGACAAAGAGACACAGAGACACAGAGATAGACAGACAGACAGAAAGACAGAGACAGAGAGAAAAAGAGAAACAGAGACAGAAACAGACAGAGAGAAAGACAAAGAGACAGAGAAATACAAAGACACACAGAGAGAGAGGAGTGATGGGAAAGAGAGGGGAGGGAGAGAAAAGAGAGGAGAGACAGGGAAAGAGACAGAGAAACAGGGGAAAAACAGAAAAAGAGACAAAGAGAGAAGAGAGGAGATAGGAGAGAGAGGGTGAGAGAGGAGGAGGAGAGGAGAGGCAGAAGAGAAAGACAGAAAAAGAGACAGAGATGGAGGAGCAGAGAGGCAGAGACAGAGAGACAGAGATGGAGAGTAAGAGGGAGAGAGACAGAGAGAGACAAAGACAGAGACAGAGAGAGAGCGATTGGAAGAGGATGGATGGTGCGATGATCTAAAGAACTAGAAAAAGCCATGAAAGACTTTTCAGAAGAGGCAGCACCTGAGGTGAGTCTGGAAAGAACATAAAAATTCTCAGAGACAAAAGTCAGGAAGGAGAGAGTTCCAGGCATGAGGCACAGCTAGCGCAAAGATAGAAAGATGGGGAATGAAATACTCAGTTCCCAGAACAAACATAAGCAGCTGTGACCCTTGCAGATTATTAGGTCCAAAGTCCTTATTTTAGACATGAGAGTTGGAGCTTATAGAGGTGAAATTATTCTCTAGAAATTACAAGCTAATAGTAAAGAAAGGAAGTCTTTTATATATATATATATATATATATATATATATATAATACACACACACACATATATATATACATATATATATGTATGTATATAGTATCTTTGGTTCTACAGTTTTCATATCCATATACACTATAGACACTCACAAAAGTCTGATCCAGCCAGTGAGGCAATCATTCCTTACATAAATTTCTTAATCTCATCCAGGTTTCACCATGTTTTGCAGAAAACCATAAAGGATGAAGGAAAAGAGCCAAACTTAAAGCCCAAGAGGAATATCTCTTCAGAAATCTGAATCCGGAGCTAACATCCTAGGAGAACTAACAGCTCCACTCCCAGATAAACAAACTCTGCCTGGAAGAATAAAATGGCAGCTCTGTTCTCCAGAATCTCTCTCTCCAGGGAATTTCTTAGGATGCTTTGAAATGGTAACAAGACAGATAAGTACTGAAGGGTCTTATCAGAGGTCTTCAAACAGGCTTCTCCTTCTGCTTCATTGGTTCTTGAAAGTCAGGCCCTCTCAGCTACCCTTCTTGATATCTGAATAGTTACTCAGAGGGGCTGGAACACTCTAATTGATGTATGAACTGTGTATAAAAAGATTCCTTCTGCCAGGAAATCTCCTATATGAAATACAGGTGACTTCCAATGAGAGGAAGGGATGTGGGGGAAAAGGACATCAGAAACCACCCTGCTCTCTATTCTGGCCTTGGGAAAGGCTGGAAGAGCCCAATTCTCTACAATCATAGATGGGTGGGACCCCTAAGATTATCTAGTCCAATTGGATCATTTTGCAAGTGAAGAAACTGAGGCTGATGGTGAATAAGTTGCAAAAATGTCAAAATGTCAAAGGTAAAGTTTGAACCAGGACCAGTGAGCTCTGTTTCTACAACACCATTCTAGAATGCTGCCCATCTTCTCCATCTCATTGGGCCCAGCCCAGATGTCCACACTGGATTACTGGCCTCTGTGTTTCACCTATACAAGCCGAAAGTCATGGCAAACCTTAAAGTCTACATAATGTTACCTAGTACCTTACAAACTACAGAAGGACAACATTTGGACAACAGATCCTTAACATCTAATAAAAGGAGGAAATGTAAGAAATGTGTTTAAATATTTAGAGATTGGAGAAAAGGTTCTCTCCTCATGGTAGACTTAGAGCAGTGTGATGTCTGATGGCAAAGCATCTTATATCTCATGGGAGTAAAGTATCTCAGGGTGGCTGCAGTAAGAATACCTTTTATTAGGAATACAGAGAGGCTTGGAGAGACTTACATCAACTGATGCTGAGTGAAATGAATAGAACCAGAAGATTGCTGTACACTTCAATACTGTATGAGGATGTATTCTGATGGAAGTGGATATCTTCAACATAAAGAAGATCCAACTCACTTCCAGCTGATCAATGATGGACAGAAATAACTACACCCAGAGAAGGAACACTGGGAAGTGAATGTAAATTATTAGCACTACTGTCTATCTACCCAGGTTATTTATACCTTCGGAAGCGAATACTTAATGTGCAACAAGAAAATGGTATTTACACACATATATTGTATCTAGGTTATGTTGTAACACATGTAAAATGTATGGGGTTGCCTGTCATCGGGGGGAGGGAGTACAGGGAGGGGGGATAATTTGGAAAAATGAATACAAGGGATAATATTAAAAAAATTACTCATGCATATATACTGTGGAAAAAAATTCTAAATAAAAAATACCTTTTATTAACTTAATGAGACAATAAGAATAAGTTTGTCAACTTATTCTTTTTCATTTTGCTTTAAGCTTCTGTCTTGTGACTGAGTTGTTTTGAGAAAGTTGTTCTTTAAGTTATGCTTCAATATCGAGATAAACCCTTGAGTTATCACATAGTAAATAAAGTGTATAAGCTCTTAAACAATGGATACATATGTGCACATCCCCTCATAAGGCAGACCATCAATGGTAAAATATTACAAATATTTTTATCAGCGTTATACCCACAATTATGTAGTAAATGATGTAGAAATACCCATAGTTAGAACTATAAGAAACCCACTGGGGTTTGCAATTCCTGATTTGCAATTGGGACTGATATTGGTATTTTCTGCCCTTGAGACTTGAATAACTCATGTTCTCTTGAGGGCAGTGTTAGTGGACTGATTGACAGAGACTTGCCAGATGACTGCTTCAGAGAGACACGTGGCCTTCATCTAGCAGAGGAGGATCATTGTCATGGATATGATATGAAAAAGACTTACTAAAACCTCTGGGACACTGGTTACTAGTATGTCTAAAAGAAGGGTATTGTTTGTATTATTTGCATGTTTTGACTAATAAAGTTTGCATGCTTTGCAAAGTATAATTATTATTAGCATTTTTATTATTCTAGTAAGTATATGTATGGTAAATCAGCCATAAGCATACTCATGTATTACACTTACCCAGTCTTAAAGAGAGAGAGAAGTACTTAATTGCAGGCACCATGATGGAAGCTGAAGAGTAGAGATGTACCTGTCCAGGAGGGAAATTAATTAACCAAGCCATCAATCAACAAGCATTTATTAAGCACCTACTATGTGTTAGACTCCATGTTTTGTGCTGGTCACACAAAGGCAAAAATAAAAAAAAATCCCTGCACTCAAGGAGTTTATATTATATAGGATAACATATAAATAAGAAGACAACATGTATGTCCATGTTTATATGTTCATATACACATGTGAATTGTGTGTGTATCTATGTATGTGTTCCATTTGCCTAGTGGCATTTTTCCCATATTCTTACATCATTTCACCAGATGCTATCCCAGCAGGTTGACCAGTGGGATTTGTCATGGGTAAAAAGTCACGGATAAAATGTTCTATCCATGTTTCCTTCTGAGATCAATAAGGCATTGATTTCTCAAGATTTTTGTCCTCCCTTTTACAGGTTCAGAGAGAGGGAGAGGAGGTTGATTCAGAAAGTAAAAGAGTCACAGATTGGAAAGAGTATATTGACATCGATTTTGACCTATTTTTCATTATTTTAAGTGTTTTCAACAGGATGTCTTGTAAATGACACTGAATGAAGTGTAGTATGGTCTGGATAAAAGGGAATTTTCTTGAGAAAAATAAACAACTAGCCATTTCCACCAATTTCAGATGAATAGAAAAACAATCAAATCCCCAGACAGATGAAATATTGACACCAACCACAAAAAAGATGGAACTAAATGAAGAATTACATTCACTAGTCACTTTGAATCCCAGAGAAAAAACATTGCACTCAAAGGACCGTCACTTATTGGGTGGGAAGCATGATGGATGGGACTGAACCTTTGAATGACTGTCACTTTCCTAAGGTCCTAACTGTTAGATATAAGAAGGAAGTGGGTACAGCACCACCATCATGGCCCCCAGCCTCCCTTAGGGTCCCCTGCAACAAAACTTTGGAGAGGAGGATCAGAGGATCCAAATCCCTGATCCAAATGAGTTCTCCTTTGCAAAGTTGTCTTCCCCAAAAGTTTTACTCTATAATATGACTTATTATAAATTACCAATATCTTGCAATTCATGATTATATTGAGTTTGAAACTGCCATTGTGAAAGGAAGAAAACCAAGTTTTATAAGCAGAAAGATATAAAGTTAAAAAGTTCAAGAAATTTGTGTTTTATTTCTTCATTTTCCAAGAAGTTGATATCATCCTATTGTCCTCTATATTAACAGTTGTAACATGCCCTCCCGGCAGTTACAATTACTAGTCTGTCCTAGGCCCAACAGAGTACCTTTGACCACTGACCTTTGCAGTGTCAACTCTACCCGACTCGCCTCCTCTGAGGCCTTCAAAGGTCTCTGGCCACGATTTCTTGAATCTATAGTTTAATAACCAGTAGCACACTCAAGAACAGCCACGTGTAATCTTAAAAGCCTTTATTATACCTACTTACATAATGCCCTGACTTACTGCCCTGACTTGTTAACTCCTTAGTGAACATCTGGTCTGAAGGTCCACATGATCACTACCAAACTCCTTACCTCTCTACTGTCCATCAGCTTGGCTCAGCTACCCCAGGTCAGGGAGCCAGGTTAAAGAGAGAGACTGCTGTCTGCAGTGGGCTTATAAAGGGCCTGTGAGGTCACACACATACCAGCCAGTGAAAGAGTTGTCACCCATTACGAAGCTATCTCAATATGGACAGGATCCTACCCACAGGGCAGTCCTATATCCACAGAGAATACTTCTGGGCCACTCAATCTCCTGTTGCGCTGTGGCGCCGCCCATTTAAAGGGCCCTTACAATTCCCTTCTCTTGTTTTGCAGGAACCACATCCTTACAAAAAGCAAGAACCTTTTGAGGTCAGAGGTTATGTTTTTGCCTTTATTTGTATTCACAGAACTTAGCCCAAGGCCTGAGAAATACTAAGTGCTTAATGATTGATTGTCAATTGATCTTTTGACTGTTTAGATGGTCATAGCCTCTATTTTCTCTAGTGTATTCCCTTGGTTCTTGATCATGCTATGTTTCATGACAGGGAAATATTATGGAATGTAGTATATTAGGCTGGGATTCCAAAATCTCAGAAATGGAAGGAAATTGCAATTATCCAATCTAATCTGTCCCCAAGCAGAAATGCCCCCTACAGCATTCCCCTTCAGTCTCATGTAAAAACTTTCCCTTACAAGGTGTTCACTAACTCCTGAAGTAATCAATTCCACTTAGAAATAGCTTTAATTGATAGAAAGTTTTTCCTTAATGTAAACAGGCATTCTTCTAAGGAAGAAATCCAGTTTGTCGATATCCAAAAACAATGCTCCCAAACACCAATAACTGGAAAATTTTAAATTAAAACATTGTTAGTTTTATTTTATTTTTTTATCTCTCTCCTATTAGACTTGCAAAGTTGACAAAAACAGAAAATGACAAATGTTGTTGGGACTTTGGGGAAAGGCATATTGATACTCTGTTGGTGGAGTTGTAGATTAGTTAAGCCTTTCTGAAAAGCAATTTGAAACTGCAGAAAATTCAGCAATATTGCTACTATACCAAGGGAACAAAGAAAGAGGAAAATGCCCAATACGTATAAAAGCATATTTATATAGTATATCCATTTGTAGTAGTAAAGAACTGGAGATTAAGGAGATGTCCATCAATTGGGGAATGGCTAAACAAAATGGTATATGAATGCAATAGAATACTATCAGACAAAATGGGGTCATGAAGAGTCAGACATGACTGGAGAACAACAAGAAAGGGAAGAGAGAGGTCAATCTCAATTGACTTCTGTATGGGGAAAGGAAAGGAACATCAATTGTGGTCATAAAAATGTTTAGGACAAAATTTTGAAGGATTTGAAAATCAATGTGTGTATGCATATGCATGCGTGCATATATATAAACACATATACATATATATGTATATAAATGTGTGTGTGTGTGTGTGTGTGTGTGTGTGTGTGTGTGTGTGTGTGTGTAGAAGGGGGATTAGGGGAGCTCAATTGGGGATTAGGGGGAATTACAGAATGCAGTTTTTGTTGTTGCTGTAGCTCTAGCATCCAACTTAAATGCTAATACGTTTGTACCAAGCTCCAAATGAATGATTTACAATTTTTCATGGAATTTGAGCAAGAATACATAGCACAGTCCCTGTATAAGCAGGAAGCAGAATGTGCTACCAGAGATCACCCTCCTGGCCCAGGGTTTTCTGACCAAAAATAATATAAAATCCCTGCCATCATCAGATATTTGCCAAGATCTCTGGTGAACATGATGTTGAGCTCAATCCTCCAAAACACACACACCACACACACACACACACATACACACACACACACACACACACACACACACACACACACACACAGTCATTCACTGCTTTGGGTCAGTTGACATTAAAAATATAAGATAATATGACTGTAGGCTTATAGACCCGGGACATCTCTACAAAGAAGAATAACCAGACAAGTGAGATAATTTTTTTTTAAATAGTTTATTCAGTTGGTTCAATATTTACACAAAAAAAATCAGATTTTTTTGCCTGAAGCTTTCAGTCCTCAGCTATATGTTTGAAGTCATAGTATATCCTTATATGAAATAAGTTCTTAGTGAAATTTGATCCTTTTCTTTATTCCACATCAAAATCTCTCTCTCCCCAGTATCTAGGGCTAACAAAGACAATTGATCAATATGTTTTTTTTATGTTTTATGGCTTTTATTTAAACTAAAGATCTCTATTTTGCAAAGAAAAAATTAAGTACTACAGTGCCTAGAGCACCACACATGCAGTCATGAAGACTTATCTTCCCTAGTTCAAATCTGACCACTGCCAACTGTGTGACCCTAGGCAAGTCCTGTTTACCTCAGCTTCCTCATCAGCAAATTGAAAAGGGAATGACAAACCACTCCAGTAAATTGATCAATATTTGCCAATTTCAATCTCCAGTTAAACATTTCTATTATGCAATTTTTTAGATATATTTATTTTTATTTTTCCAGGAATATATTTTTTCCCTTCTCCCTTCCTGGTTTTGCCCTGCACACACTTTTTATGTTTTAAGTTCATTCCCTCCTTTTCTGTGGGCAATGTACAATACATCTTCACTTATCTGGGTCCATGGTATTTGTCAATGCACTAATCAGAGTTCTTAAGTCTTTCAAGTTTGCTTAATTTTATCATGTGGTTATCAGTGTATACATTTTATGATACATTTTCTTCTAGAAAAGTGAAAAGGTCTAACTACATCCCTGACTCTATGCTTTACCCTAGAAGAAGGACTTTCTTTAAATCAATCAGTCAACAAGCAATTATTAAATGTCTCATATATCAGGGACTGCATCAGGTGTTCCACATATAAATTCAAAGAATAAAATCATCTCAATTCTCAAAATTTTGTTTACAAAAAACAACAACGTTCATAAGTCACCCACTGTTCTCAAAACACTGGATGAGGTACTAGAAAAATATCAAACTTAGCTATGATTCAATCCCTCCAACCATGGAGCCTTAGAGTTTAATAATGGGATAAGACAGACACACAGAGCTCAAATACATGATTGCATATAGTTAAGTAGAATAAAGAGATACAGAAAAAGGAGATATGAGAACTGCATAAAGAAAAAGGTGAAGCAGTTATTAGCTAAGCTCTTGACAATGGAGGAAGATTCCAAAAGGGTTCATAGAGGAAGTGTTGGTGACTAACATTTATGTAGTAGGGGAGAGGTAAGAGAGAGAAGGAGAAAAATTTGGAACACAAAGTCTTACAAAAACAAATATTGAAAATCTTTACATGTATTTGGAAAAATAAAATATTGAAAATTTAAAAATAAGAAATTTACAAAGTTATGAAGGTTGTGAATAGCAATAGTAAAAAAGCCATTTGAAGGTAGAGAAAAGAGGCACATTACACATGAATAAAATATAGATATATACATGTATAAAATATATATACACATGTATGGAATATACTTATACACATATGTATCTAAGTATATATTTGTATGTTCATACATATACACAAATAATTTTATCTATAGTTATATTTATGCACATATATGTACATATATGAATGTATACTTATATATACTCATGTGTAAACATGTGAAGCTCAGTTCATTTTTTAGTTATAATCTGGAGTCACCATTATCTCTAATGTCAGAGGCCAGTCAATTTCAAATTATATTTTGCCCTCCATCCACACAAAAGTTTAGGTCTCCAGTGTTTATCCAGATTCACTGCCTCCTAGGGAATTTTAGTTTGTTTTTATCTACATGTGTAGATGCTATTTTCACTAGTAGAATAGAAGCTCTCTGAAAACAATGATTGCTTCATTTTTTCTTCAGATCACAGTACCAAGCATATAGTGGGTAATTAATAAATATTGACTGACTAGTTATCCAAAGATGTTGTGAAATAGAAATTTTATTAAAAATTACAAAAATACAATTTTTATAAAGAAGTTTTCTAACTCTCAGGAAGACCTGAGGGGGAATATTGGGAGATGGCAATCCCCCTGACTCACCACAGTACCACAATGCACACTGAGCTTCATTCTTTCCTGGAGGGAGAACAAGAATTCTCCCTTTCAGTCCCCCTTAGGGAGAAAAGGTCTGGGTCTGGACTCACACTACCTCCCTTGGGCTTTGACAGCCCTGTTAGAACAAAATCTATCTTAGGCCGCAAAGAAGAAAAAAATATATCTACTTTCAACTCAGGAATTTGGTGATTATTTGAGATAAACCTATGTACAGGAAGCTAGAATGGGAGCAGGAGACCCTTCAGAAGTAAGAAAACATTCCTGCTTTAAGAGTCACCAACTCTTCCACCCCTAGGGAAGGGAAGTCCACATCCCATTCCCTCTACCTCCCCTCAAAGTCTGCCTTCTAGGACTGAATGCTGAAATGTTATTATGTATTGATGCTAGGTAGATTTCATCCTAAATTCCAGTTCCTCTTGTCACAAAGGAAAGCTTCATAAGGTTTAGCGCTTGTGAATCTCAAGAGGATGAGTTCAGAATTACAAATGGGAGATCTTTTTTAAACCTCAGCTCTTCCCACTGGAGATAATATTTTACCCAAGTTCATTTTTCAATCATCGACCTAGCTTGGGTTTAAAAATAGACCAACTTTGGAGGTTAGCTGAAGTACTCAGGAGCTGAGCATTCATCCTGAACACTCCTGGAAAGGTGGCCAGAGAGAGAGCTTGTGCCGTGTATTTCATTTTTGCTGCTATTGATTATTAAGGCACTCAAGGTCTGGTGGTGCATCCGGGCTCACCCACATTTCATGCCTGGTAGGCTGGAGATGTAAATCAGACAGCTCAGACACAGACAGAGAGAAAAGAGAAAGGAACCTCTTCAGTTGAAGGAGAGTTGCCTATATGCTTACAGAACATCTGAAGGGCTAGATCCATTTCCAGTAATGGGAATACTCAAATCTTGGCTATTGAGGTTTTCAGCTTCTTCTGAGAGTCCTATTAGCATTTAAATAGTACTTTCAAGCGATTAGCTTTTCCTTAACACTCTCTTGTGAGGTAAGCCATTAGGAGCAGGATGCCAATTTCCCTGGTAATGAACCAACTGAATGTTTCAGGTAAATGATTTGCTTAGAATTTTACCAGAAATCAGCCACAGAATGAGGAAGAGGACCTGATGGACTTCAGACCTTGCATCCCTCACCCTACCTTTGGATTACAATACTTTAGTTTTAAAACAGCAGGTCCATAAAAATAAGACACAAGACCTTAGCTATACCTCAGAGACTGGGATAGCCTTTTATCTTGCCACTGGAATTTGATGACTCTGGAAGAGTGATAACTTGGCATTTCTCTGTTTCACTTAAAACCAATTCATGAGCAAGCCAGGACATCACACAGTCATGTCATTGATCCTTTTCAGAAACAAACGAAGAACAGCGCCAACATCAGAGACAGACTAATACAAGTTCCTTCTTTTGGCACATGGGTAAACTGAGGATATGAAAGTTGAAGACATTTGTCAATAATGGGTAGAATTTCATCCCAAGTCTTCCCAACTCTCTCAAATCTAGTCTCAGATACTTACTAACTGTATGACTCTGGGATAGTCACTTTAGCCTGTTTGCCTCAGTTTCCTCATCTGTAAAGTGATTTGGAGATGGAAATGGCAAGCCAGTCCAGTGTCTTTGCCAAGAAAATCCTAAATGAAAAAAAAAATAATTTAAAAAATTTAAATAGGGTCACTGAACAATTTTATTTTGGGGGACTTTATTAAGTTGGAAGGTGGCTACTACACTGTAAGGATCCCTAAGGTTGCATGTTGACTTAGCAAACCACATTCTATGTCCTATGATGTTTTTGTTTATTATGTTAAATAGTTCTCAATTACATTTTGATCTGGTTTAGACTGCTCTGCTGATTCTGACTATCTCTACACACTGGGCCCTAGTGCCCCACAGATGAATAAGAAAATTTCTACCATCCCTTATTTAAATAGGCTCAGTTTATGGATCACACTGTAGGAACTCGTTCTCAATTTTTACCATGACCCCATAAACAAACAACAGACAGTATAATTCAAAAACAACACAGTACTGGAAAAAGCACACTAGCTCTGGAGTCAAAGATGGATTCGTTGAACTCCCTCTCTTGTTCTCATAAACTGTGTTACTTTGGATAATTGAATTTAGCTGGGTTTCAATTTCCTCATCTATAAAATTAAAGGGAGATTGGTAATTGGGGTGCCACCAGATGGCCTCTAAGGCCCCATCGGCTTTAATTTCTAATACTAAATCAAAGAGAGGAAATAACTGAAGAAATTTTAGACCAGAGAGGAATAATCCAACTATGAATTACTCTTAAAGTGTTTTTGTGGTGGTTGTGATTCCGTTGTTATTCAGTCATCTCTGATTCTTCATGACCCCATTTGGACTTTTCTTGACAGAGATCCTAGAGTGGTTAGCCATTTGCTTCTCCAGTTTATTTTATAGGTGAAGAAACTGAGGCAAACTGAGTTAAATGACTTGTCCAAGTAGTAAGTGTCTGAGGACAGATTTGAACTCAGGAAGTTGAATTTTCTAAAATCTAAGTCCATCTCCTTGTACCCAGTGGCACCAGCTACCAGCCCTATATTATTTTAGAGATGTAAAATACTGAACTAAGGAAACAAGGAAGGACAGAAAATTTGACCATCAGTTTTATCTGGGGAAGTATGAACCCAAGGAAAGGTAAAAGTTATTTTCAAAACCTGCCCCAGTCATATTTTGGCTATGTTTCTTTTCAGCGTGTTACTTAACATTTGAATGCTTCAGACAACTGAAGAAAAGATAAAAGTTATTTTTGAAAAATGTCCCAATCATATACTAGCTATGTTTCTTTGTGCGTGTTTCTTAACCTTTGAATGCTTCAAACAACTGAAGAAGACCCTAAGTTGCTAACTCATTGATAAAGGGAGTTTGCTTCCCAAATAAATTGCTCCTTAAACAAATAAAATAATAAATGCAGTTTTTAAAAATAAAGGGTACCTTTTCGCACCAAAAGGTGGGAATTGTCAATGGGAAAAGTGAGCACATCTGGGGATGTTCACAGTCTGAGTGCATACACATAAGAAATTCACTCACAGAGGGAACTTAAATCTGGTGCGACATATCTACCAATGTCTAGTGCTGAAATCACTTCTCTTTCTCTTTCTCCTTCTAAATCAGCTTCCTTCTGCTCTTAAATAATATACAACATATGCAAGACATGTAGTAGGGATATGTAATCTTTCCCAGGCACTGTTTCTCTTGGTCTCTTGGTCAGACTGCTGTTTAACATTATTCCACTGGTCCCACAATTGCTGTGGCTGGATTTCCTCAGAATTAGGTTCAAGACGGAATCTCTGCTTCCATTTTCTGACTATGGCTAAAGTTTTACCTAAAAAGTGCTAGCATTTCTCCAAAGGAAGAAGAAAGGGCTCTGCTATTTCTATTTTAGCGTCAAAACCAGAAGAGAGCAGCCTTTTTGGTCCATCTTGGGCTGACTGCCTTCAAGGGGATATGGGGGTGGAGTGTCTATCACCCCAAAGCTCCAGACTTGGATTTCTCTCCAGAATGAGAAGGTAAAGAGAGATTAGGACTAGAGGACAGGGTTTTCCCCCATAGCAGGAATTCCAAAGGTTTCTTGAGAGGAAAAAAACAGAAAATGAAGAAGGACATGGCAGGACTTTTGCCCCCAACACAAAGATCAGTAAAGAGCCAATGACAGCCACTGGCAGTCATTTCTTCAATTTCCTTCCTCAAACCTACATCTCCAAGGAGACCTCCAGAGATGAAAGCTAAACTTACATGCAGTTAAGTTTAAAATTGTTCAAGAGGGGTTTTGTGTGTGTGTGTGTTGTTCTTGCTTTTGTTGGAGTTGGCTTCTGGTAACTGAACAGACATGAAAAATGGATCATTTTACTTCCTTAACCCATGCCTTACCTATGTCAGAGTGTAACAAACACTAGTTTCTCTTTTATTTTATTCCTTTATTCTGTTAAAGATTGAATCAGATGATTTTATCTTATTTCTCATAATCTGTAATTGATCCTATTCATTCTCTTTCCTTGTGTCTCTTAGGAATATAAGAATGTGTGATAACATTAAGAACCACAAACAATATTTTTTTAAAAAGTGACTTTTCTTAGCACTACATTGGGATCCCTAATCATGAACCCAGTATTAGAGAGCTGTTGCACATGACTGCCATAATGGTATTGGCTCTTTGCAAAATCAGACATACTATATATTTAGAGGCTGTGCACATTGTTGTTTCTTGGCACAAAATTAATAGGAAAGTAGACAGAAATGAGAAAATAATGCATCAAAAAGTAACGAAATATTTGCCAAGGAGCTGTAAAGCCCCAGTTCTCTTAACGCCAAATGTCAATATAGAAGCAACATTGAACCATAACCTGATGGTTATGAAGTGGAATCTCTGAATTGCTTTAATTTACATTTCTCTAATTGGTATTGATTTGAAGTATTTTTTAAATGCCTAGAGATAGCCTAGATCTCTTCCCTTGAGGATTTCCCATTTATATTCTAAGAGGATTTATCAATGAGAGAATTATTCTTATATACTTTAATCAATTTAATTCATTTTTTTTATCCTTATATATCACAAGAAACTTTTCTGCCAGTCTTATCTCTTTCCTTCCTCATTAGTTGAAGAGGAGCACTACAAATTACTTACCCAAGTTTACATATAAATCATAATAGCAGAACTAAATTCAATACTCTTTCCTCTATAATATACTGTCTCCATTTGAACATAAAACACTTTTAAAGTAAGATATATCCCCTTTCATTCTTTCTCTTAATCCTTATCTTCTTCTAAAATAAAATTGTAATTAGGATCTAAACAGTATTGTTTTTGCTGATTTCACTATGATTTCATGTCTTCCTTTTTTTCTTTATGGACTTCCTTTTTATTACTTTATAATATGATGATATTCCATTACATTAAATTCTCAAGTAATCACTTAGATTTTTCCCATTTTTTTTGCCTTTACATATAAAACAGTTGTGTTAATAAGGACAATGATGGTGATAATGATGATTTGTAAATACATTACTTTTTCCTTCTGTTTTTTTTTTTGTGTGAATAGAATCTTGTAGCAGATTCTAGATAAAAAAGTATGCTCAATCAATTCTGTGAGTCAATATATATTGCCATATTGATCTCCAAAATATTTCTTATCAGTCTTTGGTCACTCATTGTCAGTTTTCTCACAGACTATGAATATAGAATTTTATTTTATTTTGGTTTTGGTTTTTTACCAATTCTTGTGGGTTTTTTTTTCCATTTTTTTTTTCCCCCTGAGGAAGGGGTTAAGTGACTTGCCCAGGGTCACACAGCTAGGAAGTGTTAAGTGTCTGAGACCAGATTTGAACTCTGATCCTCCTGAATTCAAGGCTGGTGCTCTATCCACTGCGCCACCTAGCTGCCCCTGTGGGGTTTTTTTCTTAAAGTTTTCTTGATTTACATTTTTATATAAAGTAATTTGTTCATTTTTTCATGTGGTTATTAAGAGTTTGCATTTCCTCTTTCAAAACTTTTATGTTCATGTTTTTGGTCCATAACTCCATTAAAGAGTACATTTTTTACCATTATAAATTATCGTCATTTCCTTTTCAATTCATTACTGTGTAAAAAATCGATTTCATCTTATAAGGTTTTCCCATCATTAATTTTGCTATGCAGAATTATTGAGTGCATATATAAAATGTGCAATATTCATATGATTCAGTGATTTTTAAACTTCTATTTCCAACAATCTATACTGTATGTAATTACATTTTCTACTGTTATAAGTTTGATGTTTGTTGTTTCTGAGTTTTTTAAAATTTTTCTATTGTTTTACCCTAATTAATCAATTTTGCCATTACTTTATCTCATTCTTCTTTCATATTATCTTGATTATCATTTAAATTACTCCATTTGATTCTGCACTTTCTTCAAGCTCTTTGTCTTGAATTTGTGATCTTCTTTGCATTGCTAATTCTTTATTTTCTTTAAATCTTTATCCTTTTCCATTGTTCCTCAGATTTTAGCTGATTCAAATGCATTATTTTAAAAACATATTATCACTTTGCTTCACTTATTTTTTTTACCTTAATTATGTGTATATTTTGCAACTCACTGCTTTTAAGTTTTGTTTATTCTCTTTGCCTCTATCATCTTGAATCAGTTTCACCTCAAAGAATATTTATTGAATGCATGAATGACTTTTTGGTAGTTGTATTTGCTGATCTTTCATGACATAACAGTTTTGAGGTGGGGATGGGGGTGGGGATGAAATATCTGTTTTTGAAAAAATGCTGTGTGCTCTTTTGCTATATTTTGTTGATTTAAAACCTTTTTTGATCAAAATTCCAACCAGTTGGAAATGAATTTCTCAGTAGGACATTCTTTTTTTCATATTAAAATTTTTAATTGCAGCACATAATTCATCTTGGGACCATGTGTCTAGGAAAGTTGCCATTGTTAACTAAGGGCCTATCCAGACACAGGCAATTCCAGCTGATGCACATGGCACAGTGTTGCCATGCATGGCTAACAAAATATTGTTCAACTACCAAAGTCACTGGTCCATTAGCCATGCACCTGCAATTAATCAATCTTGTAAATATATATTTTAACAATCCTCCTAGATAATAGAGGAAGAGAAAATGGGTCTCTTTCTTTAATTGTGAAGTGTACAGAGTTAACTTTCCTTATTGGACATGTGAACAGGAAGAGAATGAAATCCTTACTTTAATCTTCAAATAGAACCCCTGGGAGAATGACCTTTTTCACTACCATCCTACTAGGAATAGGTTTGTGTTGGCTAATTCCCAAAGAAATCAATTACAGGTGTGGAAAGAGCATGTGAAAGGAAAGAATGCAACATATTTCTCCGTCCTTCATGCATGTAATGAAGTCCTGGCTTCTTTCCTCCATTCCTTTCTTGTTTTTGTTATTTCTAACTTTCTTCTTTTTGAATTCGAGACTCTGTCATGAATTACACACTTGAACTACATAGATTCTGCGAGGTTTCAGTTGACAGTAGGTGGTATGCCATGGATCACTTTTAACCTACACAAATTCCTTTTGGTGAATGTGTGTATTGTCTGGATCCGTTAGTGAAACTCTGAACCTGGGAGTCATTGAGCAGAAACGGCAATGATTTTCCATCATACTAGAAAGAAAACAGCAGGATTTGGTGAGTGTGTGAGACCTCAAACAACCCTTTCAAAAGGACACTTTTGCCCTCTTGACATTAGTTTTAGCAACATCCAAACTTGATATTCTCTAAGCTCTCAGGGTTGGGTTGTTTGACTATATGTCAAATGAAATAGGAATGCACGTAGCATTTTTAGTGCTCCTTTTAAATGGGAGAGGTTAAATGGGTTACAGAAACATTATAATCAATAATTCAATGGAGAAATTTCATTTCTAATACTTATTCAGTCAAAATTAGAGAGTTAAAAGATATGCCAAATCCTATTTAGTCTAAATGCAAAAATAATAAATTTGCTTTTTACTGCAACTGATATCCAATGCAATTCAAGGATTTATTAAACATTGCTATTAAATAGTATGCCAGTACAAAAAATAATATTTGTCTTCAAGTACTGTACATTCTATTAGTAAATACACACAAGTAAAAAGAAAACTAAATTAAAGCTATTTTGAGGAAGGATACAAAAATTAAGACATAAGAGATTTGGAAACTTTTTTTTTCAGTTGGGGTTAAGTGACTTACCCAGCATCACACAGCTAGGAAATGTTAAGTGTCTGAGCCCACATTTGAATTCAGGTCCTCCTGACTTTAGGGCTGGTGCTTTATCCACTGCGCCACCTAGCTGCCCTGGTTTGGAAACTTTTATTGAAGATATGGCATCTGTATCTGATCTTGAAGGCTTTCAAGAGACAAAGCTGAAAAGGGGGTACATTTGAAAAATGAGGGATAGCTTATTCAGAAGCATGTAGATGGAAAGTTAAATTTCTAGTTCAGGCAACAGAAATGGTTATAACACACAGTTTGTGAATAAGAATCTTGTGAAATAAGTTAGAATAGTAGGCTCATGTCATATTATGAAGGGCTTTAAATGCTAAGCTAGGGAATTTAGAAAGATTTGAAAACTCCTTCATATATTCAGGAAGAAATGTGTCATTTTTTCCTTTCATATATCCCTTCTACATAAGTCTGATCAGTAAATGCATGACTGAGTGAGATGATAAGCTATGTGAGTAGGGAGGATCAGAATCCATCAGAATATCCTTTCTTTATAGTGTCCCCTAGGTCTCACGGTTCTCTGCCAATTCCTTTCCCCACAGTGAGAAGTGGACCCAGAAAATTATGAGAAAGCATGGTAGAGAAAATTAAACTCTCTTCCCAATTTGTGCTAGGTAGGTCTTTGAATACCCTATCATTTTTTTTGTTTAATACAATTATTATCTTTTTAAAAAAATTAATCAATAAAGATTTATTAAGCATCTATGATGTGGCAGTTACTGTTCTCAGACAGTACGGCCATAACAACTGGCAGTCAAAAAGAGAATCTGATTTTAGGTTTCATTAAAAAAAAAAAAAATACAGAATCCAGAACAACAGAGCAGACAGCTCCTCTCCACTCTGCTCTGGTTAGGATTTTACAAATGTCATCTTAAGACTATAAATTTGGTGAATCTAGAAGACAAATTCTTTCTTTTTTATCTTCTATTTCTTTAATACTAATTTCTATTTGGGTAGTTAAGTGACACAGTGGATAGAGTGTAAGCCCTGGAAACAAGAAAACTTATCTTCCTGTTGTAGTGGGTGTAGCCCCTTTAAGATTCCTTGTCTGATCTACCTTTGGGACAAGATATTCCTAAATTGGAAAAAGATCTGTATCTGATCCAGTTTGGGCTGTACCCAGCCCCCCACAGGATCTGAGCTGGCTTGGATAAAGCCCTCCAAAAATCTGGCCTTCAAGGAATTAACCTGAGCTCCGCCCATTACTTCTTCAAGCAGATAAAAGGAGCAAAGCTAGAATCATCTTGGGTTCAGAGATTTGAAAGATGCCAGCTAAGATGCTTGCATCAGAGACTCTCTGTCCCGCCGCTTTCCGCGTTTATCTTCCTCTATCTCATGCCTTTACCAGACCTTAAATTTGCTTCCAAACCTGGCAATAAACATCATTTACCCATCTAGGTTTTAGGCCTGTAAATTCATTTACAGGGGACTCTCGCCGCTACTAGACCTGACTTAACTTTGTATCCTTGCGCCGAATCCTAAGGGGGTTGCAGGGGAGCTCCATGTGACTCCCTGTACCCTGAATCCTGCCACTAGCCCTCATTTAATCCTATTGAGGTATATACCTCATTATTAGTTATTTACCTCATGATTTGGTTCAAGTTACCTCATCATTTTGAGGTTCCCTATTACCTCACCACTGTGTTCAAATCTGACATTAGACACTCATTAGATGTGTGACCCTGGGGAAAAAAAAATCACTTCTCCCTATTTGACTCAGTTTCCTCATCTATAAAATAAACTGGAGAAGGAAATGACAAACAACTTCAGCATTTTTGCCAAGAAAACTCCAAATGGGATCACAGATTTGAACATGATTGAACAACATTTTTGTTTTAAATTTCTGATCATTTTATCTCATTTCCAACTTCCCCGTAGAATAAAATAAACATCTCTGTTTAATATTAAATTAATAAACTGTTCTGATCAATATTCACAAGCAGGCTCCAGCCCATCTTTCCAAAGAGACTTCACTTCATTCATGATGGTCTTTTAGTTGCTGTTTATAGATGACATTATACTGATTATATAAAGTCCCAGAATAAAGTAAAGCCTCCTAAATTAAATCCACAATCACTAAAATCACAGGCAAAACCAACTGATTGCAGAATGTCTCTTATTTCAACTTATATGCAATTCAGTTAGAGAGCTCATGGACCAATAAAAAGTTTGGACAATGGCTAGGTCCAGAACTGAATAGGAGAAAATTAATGAATGTATTGTCTGGAAAACGATACACTTATTTTTAATAATTACAAGCTTCTCTCTGAAAGAACCTTTCATCTTTTTAACATTAGTTTCCTTTTGCTAATGGAATACTCCAATCTCCAAAGAATTTAAATTGAAGATCACCCAAAGAACAATGAAGAAGCATACGATCAGCATGAAGGAGCTGCAATGTATTACAAATGAGGGATTATGCAGCAGAAATGGTGTGAAGGATCATAAGATCAGAGATTTAGAACTTTAGGAATAGCCTTTACATCATTTAATCCAATCCTCTCACTTTACAGATGTGGATCCAGTCCAGAGAGATTAAATAATTTGTCCAGCCACTTAATCAGTGAGCTTGACACTTAGTTTCACTAAGCATATTTTCCACTGTACAATGCTATTTCCTGTCAAAGAAAAGCACTGATGATAGATAGTGAGTGGAATAAAAGACAGCTCAGTCCTATTCTGAGCAAAGGCCACAAATGGAAACTTTTATGCTGCTCTAGTACCTGTGCAAGGAAAAAGGAACACAGGAGAACATATTGAACACTCAGTATTAAGGTTTTTCAAGACATGGACAAAGTCCCACAATAGGGGCATTGGTTGTGAACTGCATTGTTAGAAAGAATATTCATATTGATGAGATCATAGATCCGTTGAATAAAGAAGAAAAGTATATATTTTGCAAAAATTAGAGGCAACCAGAATTGGAATGAGCTACCTCAGGAGGTACTCTAGTAAGTTTCTCCTCACTAGAGATGTGTGAGAGAAGGCTGAATGATCTTTTGTCTAATATATTGTAGATAGGATTCTTGCTCAAGATTGGGCCAAAAAAGTGTCTTTTGAGGGTTTTTCCCAACTTTGAGATTTTTTGATTCTGTGAATGTAAGTGCTACCTCCACCCTCTATAGACTCCACCTTTAATAGCTTATATTTCCTCAAAATATACTGGACCCCATGTGCTTGGAGATAAGACACTACATCATCTATGACTGCATATACTATGTAGGCAGTTTTGTCTATGGGAGATTAGGAATATGGGAAAGATAAGTTCATTTTTCTTGACCATTTCCTCGTCTAAGTCACTCAGGTCTGGTTTTGTAAGTGACTTCTAGGACCCCACACATTCTCTGCTGCAACCTCTTCTCTCCAACCCCTGACTGCTATCGTCTCCCCATAATTGACCTTGTCATAAATCTAGAGTACTGAGTAATCTATTCTTTCTCCAAGCACTACAGGAGAAACTCAGCCATAGGCTGTATTGTAATATACAGGATACAACTAGCTTGAGCTATCATTTTGTATTTTAAAAAATAGTCTCACTGTTGGTTATTGAATATAATGTGGATGCTCCCAGATGGAAGCAGGAAGATTAGCAGTCCACAGACAATACACCAGGCATCTTGATTTGGAGGTTTCTTTAGCATTTCTTTTGGTAAAAGAAGGATGAATGATGGTGAATAGATAAGCCCAATTCATGCTATTCTTTACTGTAATAATACTAGTGCCCCTGCCCTCCACTCATGTATTAAGTCTTTTAGAAGAGAGACACAGATTCAGTCTTATTCTTAGATAAGCGCTTCATAAGCCTAGCTCAGAAAGCAAGTCTCCTTAGAATGACTAATTCTAGAAGCAAAGACATATTCTGCATTTCTTTGTTTTACCCACTAATTTATAAAAAATTAAAAAACAGCAGAGCCCTTTCAGGGTCTTTACTCTATCAGGATCGCTTAGAAAGACATGCCCCCTTAGTTTAGTTTCATTTGAATCTATCCGATGATACACAAACTATTCCAAAAGGTCAGTAATAAGTTAGATCTCAAGTAATAAGTGAAGAATGATTCAATTTGCACGGCCTTTATCAAACTTTTTAACTTGTGAAGTTAAATACTTTTTCCTCAAACAATAACTTGTCTCAGCTAGTCTATGACTAGCTGGCAGAAGAATCAGTTCAACAGCATCAAAATCCATCCTGCCACTGGGCCTTATAATCTAATACTAATTGCTTCCAACAGTAATATACGTAATAGGTAGGAGGTTATTTCAGTTTTGCTTTTTTTTTTTTTTTTTTTTTTTTTTTTTTGGTTTGTTTGTCTGTTTGTCTGAATGACAAGCGTGTGTCTGAATGTTCTGTCTGATCATTAATCTTTTGCAACCTTTACTGAGTAAATGTAGGTTTCTTTCTTTCTTTCTTTCTTTCTTTCTTTCTTTCTTTCTTTCTTTCTTTCTTTCTTTCTTTCTTTCTTTCTTTCTTTCCTCACTCCCTTCCTTCCTTTTTTCCTTCCTTCCTTCCTTCCCTCCTTTCCTTCCTTCCTTGCTTCCTTCCTTCCTTCCTCCCTTCCTTCCTTCCTCCCTTCCTCCCTTCCTCCCTTCCTCCTTTCCTTCCTTCCTCCCTTCCTTCCTTCCTCCCTTCCTTCTTTCCTTCTTTCCTCCTTTTCTTCTTTACCCTTTTCATTTTTTCCTCCCTTCCTTCCTTCCTCCCTTCCTTCCTTCCTTCCTTCCTTCCTTCCTTCCTTCCTTCCTTCCTTCCTTCCTTCCTTCCTTCCTTCCTTCCTCCCTTCCTCCCTTCCTCCTTTCCTTCCTTCCTCCCTTCCTCCCTTCCTTCCTTCCTCCCTTCCTTCCTTCCTTCCTTCTTTCCTTCTTTCCTCCTTTTCTTCTTTACCCTTTTCATTTTTTCCTGCTTTCCTCCTTTCTTCCTTCCTTCCTCCCTTCCTTCCTTTCTTCCTTTTTTCCTTTGTCCCTTTCTTTTGAGATGGCAAGACCCTGAGGAAAAGAAGGAGCAGGCATCTTGGGGAAGGAAAAGGAACTGGGAACATAGAGGTTGATTTCTTAACTTCCCATCTGACAACTCCATTTTGTCTATTGGGAACATACGCATCAGTGGTTTTAGCTGCTCCTTCCATGGAAAAGTCTTCCCAGACAATCAATTCTTACTTTCCAGTTTATTCAGGATCTAATTTCTGCATTCCATCTTCTATTATTATTCTCCTCCATCCAACTCTATGTCCTCCATCCAACTCTATGCTTCCCAGCCAAGCTGAACTACTTACTCTCAGTTCCCAAAATAATTTGTGTTCAGGCTCCTCTCTATTCTTGGAATGTCCCCATTCCTTCTTATTTGTTGAATTCCTATCCTTATTTAAAAATCAAATGCCACCTTCATGATAAAGTATTTTTGGTAGAGCCTATTGCTAATGCCCTTTCCTCCAAGACCCTGCATTAGGTTTTACTTGTGCACATTTCTAGTGGCCTAGTTACCTACTATAGTTTTTATTGTTTGTATTGCATCCCTCCCTTGACTATAATAACTCTGAGAACAGAAATCTCATCTTATCTAAATTTGATATTTCTCTCTTGCAAAGCAAGTAACTTCCTTAAAATACGTGAAATTTCCATAAATATATGAACAATTTAACTTGCATAAAAGTAGGTACTCTACAAATATTTCCTGAATTGAATTGATATAACAAGTATGTTTTATATTTGCTTTCATGCATTTGCTCATGCTGTTCCCTCTACCTAAGATACTTCCATCTTTTCCTCTATTTTCTTATAAATGCTACTCCATCTTTGAATTCTCAGTTCATTTCTCACCTCACTTTATAAATTCTGCTACTTTTGTCTGCACCAATCTGCCATCCTCTGCATTCTTATCATATTCAGACTCAATATCCCATGGGCAGAGCAGTTAATTGTTCTTTCTTTGTTTCTTCCATTTTATTCTTCCCTTCTTAATCTTGATCTTCAAGTGCAAACAAGTCTTTCAGGGTGAGGAATCAATTGGACATAAATATACTTAGTATGCACCTGGTGCAAAGGCAAAAAGCAAGCAGTTCTGAGCCCCGGAGAGATTATGTTTTACTGGACTGATATTGCATGTTCACTTTGCAAATAAATGCAAAAGAATTTCAAGGGGGAAGAAAAGGCTAATAACTAAAGGAAACAAATGGAATGAAATATGGAAGAAATGTCACAAGCTGTTTTGAAGGCAGTTTAAAGGATCCACAACCATTTTCAGTTATAACTTCAGACTGAGATTGTCATCCCTAAACTGAAATTGTCATTCTGCCTCTTTTAGTAAGCATTCTTTTTTTCATGGGGATTCTGGGAAGAGGTAGGAGTACAATCTGGTCTTGGGAAAGCACTCGAGCAAAGGCAGAGAGAAATGAGAATGGAATGCTTTCTACAGGTAATGGCCAGTTTGGCTACAAGGGAGAATTCATGAAAGACAGTAATCATTACTGTCATTACATATCAATTCCATAAACCTACAGAAAAGAGAATTGAAAGTTAAATAAGTTAGGTAGGTAACAGATAGTGGATGACTTGAAATGGTAGACTGAGAATTTTGTTGTATTGCACAGAAGTAATAGGAAGTTTGGTGACAGCAAAATCTAAACCCCTACCAGGGGGAACTCTCATGCAAATTAGGCCCTTCTTTTCTCCTCAATTGATATTGAAACTGTCTTTCAGATTTGATTTGCTCTGGGAACTATAGCTATAGTCAATGAAAATTTCCTGGTCATTTGCATTCAAAATAGGGCAAGATCTAGAACTCTCTTGCTTACTTAAGCTAAGTTTCTTTGTTCTAAATGAAAATGTTCCTTCTATCTATATTGTCTGACATATATCCCTTTATGATACTTTTTTTCTGATTTCTGTTTCCTATTAATTTGGTTTAATGAGTGTCTTTACTATAGGTAGGTAGAAGATAGATATATAGATGGTAGATGAATGAATGAATAGATAAATGGATGAATGAATAGATTGTTAAATAGCAGAAGATAGACAGATAGATAGAAAGAAAATTAATTAATAAATAAATGAAATATTCAGGACATCCTTCATGAGACTTTGGGCCATAGTCATGAACAAAACTGAAGCTCTGCTCAACCTAACCCTTGCTTCATCCCAAATGAAGATCTCATTCCCCTGCTATGGCTAAACAAAGTTCCTTTTGTTACCTTTCGGTTGTATTATAATGCTTCATTTCATTCCAATATCATATTTAAATGAGAAGGACAGGCTCTAGTCAGGTTCAGACAAGAGCTATTGAAGGAACTGTTTTATTTTCCTTTATTCTATTCTCCACAACACCCAGTTCAATTATAAACTTAAAATAAGACTTGAAATCATAGCATTCCAAAGCTGGAAGAAGCTTTAGTTCTGTTCCCAAATTTTACAGATGAAATTGAAGGCTAGAAAATTGGCAAGAATTTGCCCAAGGTACCACATTTTGGAAAGATTGGTGGAACATATTAACATCAAGGCTACAACTTGAATCTCCAGACATGCTATTTTTTTTTTTCAACTTGTAGACAAGCTGCATTTTTGCTGGCTCTAGGAAAAGGGTCAGTTTTTTTTTTTCCTCCAGGCCTTCTGCTTGGCCGTGAAGAGTATAATACAGAGCTCAACATTTTATTGAATTTCTACTATTTTTAAAAGACATTTATGTTTCCTATCATGCAAGGACAGTAGCTTTCTCTCCTTTTCTTTCCTGCATCAGCAACTTCAAAGACAGTTGTCCCCATATTTGTAACTATAGTCACTGAAGCATTACCAATGAATCCTGAATGAACATGGACAGAAGCTGACAGTATACCCTCCTCAACAGCCCAGTTCATCTGTGAGATGCATAGCTATACAATGACAACCTGGCATATGGATTCCAATTATACCACAACAGGGCTAATGTGATCATTTCAAAGCACTTCAACTGCCAGATATTGATGATGAAATACCCCAAAAGTATTCCAGTGCTCTTTTCAACTGGAAAAATGAAATAAAGTAAGATAAAATAGAAGAGGAAGTAGTTTGTTCTTTTCTATGGAGATCAGGGATGCAGTTTTAACATATGGAAAGCACTTATCTTTTTATCATAGGGGATTAGTGGAACCCTTCTAGGACAAAGTCTGATGATAGTTCTGATATAATCCAGCCTGGCTAAAGTAATGTTGACAAGCTGTTCATACTGCCATATTTATTATACATGTCAAGGAAAGGCAAGCTAGCAATATCACCACATTAACCAATGTTTAACTATGTATACTAAAGGAGTTAAGAAGGAGATGATACTATCTCATACCCTGGGGACCACTAGTATTAGCAATCACATAAAAATTTGACTTGCTATTGATAGCTTAACTTTTATTATACATAATATGGATGTTTCAAATACAATGGCAATTACATTAATCAGTTTTGCCAACACAAGACAGATGGGCTCAGTTATTGAAGGAAAAAGCCACATAACAAGGCAATTAAAGGACAAAGAACAGACCCCAGGTGTTATCACTCCAAATACAGTCATTGATTCTTACCCAACTCTGAATCTCAGAACACAAAGTTCTGCTGTGCTTAGGAGTCCCTTGATCATTTCCAGAAAAGACTAGTGGTTCATATGATTTGCAATGTGATCGTCTGATTAGCATATTACAAAGACGAGCTGGTATAACTGTTCAATGTAGCCTTACAAGGATATTTGTAGCATGAGGACTGTAGGACTTTCATTGAACAAAATAGGGCTTTCTTTCTTCTTTTAATTTTTTTTCCCCCAAGTGTCAGCTTCTCACTGTCCAAAGCCATTCCAGGGTAAAATTTCCAGATCCTTTTTCCTGAATTCACTAAACAAAGAATTGAATTCAAAAATCCCTCAACCTAAAATTAAGCTATATTCAGAAAGACTCTCTAAAGTTAAAAGGCTGATGGAATTTGCTTAGATTATTTTCCTGCAACATTTTCAAATTTGTTTTTCCATTTACATATTCACACACATACACACACACATACACACACACACACATACATACAGAAAAAAGTTTCAAAACTTGAAACAACTAAATTTGGTTTGAGAGATCTGAAAATTTTAATTTTTCAATTAATTTTTTAAGTTTCATATCCTATTATATATTGATGGACTGTTTTAGATGTATTTTTCTTATTCCTGTGGAAGAGTTCTGATAATTATTTTAGTTTTGCTATATATTGAACAGGCATCTACATCTCTGAAACTTCCACCTAGTTCTCCCATTTCTGTCTTCTGAAACCAACTAAAGTCAATATAAAATCAATTCCAAATGAAAGCAAGCCATTCAAACACTTGAAGAGATTCCTCAGCTCTTCTGTAAGTCCTCTCGTCTCCAAGCTAAATATCCCCTATTCTTAAAACTGATCCATCAATTTCTGGCATGGCTTCCAAGTTCTGATGTCAAAGGACAGTTAGTCAAAGAATTCAATTTGAATTTTTCAAATCTCAATTCTGACACTATCTATGCAACCTTGGGTAATCATTTAACATTCTTGGTCCTTTGTTCCCTAATATACAAAATAAGGTGGTTAGACTGAATATTCTCTTAGCTCTTTTTTTATTTTATTTTATTTTTCTTTTACAGTCCTATATCTATAATCCTATGGCTTCATCTCAGTTCCTCTCTTTGAGATGACTAACTTATCAATGGCTTTCCTAAAAGGAGGCTTTGAGATTTGAACACATTATTTCAGATATCATGTGACCAGATTTTTCTTTCACGTGTACTCTCAGGTTTAATTTGGGCATTATGCCAGCCATTAATGATGATAAACGTGCTATATTTATTTTCCTCCCTCAGCCCTTTCTCTCTGCAATTCTAGTTGATGTATCATTCCTTGCCCCCCCCCCAAAAAAAAGGCAAGCAAAAAGGTTTTATTATTATTAAGAATTAAATAAAATGATTCATTTTGGCATCAAAACAAATGTAAGATGGCAACTCACAAGATGGTCAAAATACATTTGGAAAAATGCAAAGGATGAAAAAAAAAAAAGAGAGAGAGAGAGAGAAAGAACTCCAAAGCATTTACTTAATGCTGTCTTTCTAAGAATGTCTACAATGCTGAGATTACAAAAACCCAAACATTTCTTTTCCTTTACATACTTTTATTCAGAGAATGTAGACACAGTACAAAGCTTTGCTTTAATGCCAAACTGTCAACTCTGTTTAATATTTAAGTTTAATACAATGTAAACTGAAAATGTAAAAAGCCTTACTAGTACTAGAGTTGTAAAATTCAAATTCATTTTAATGGATCACTTTGCACACTGAACATTGGCTAGTTTGTTATTTTTTTTTTTTTTTTTACAATTCTTTCAGGTGATTCTCCACATAATTGTAATAACTATGGAAAAGAGGAATGTGTTTGTATATGTGGCCCCTCTGGTGTATGGATATACTTCATCTGTGTCATTTCTATTTAGAGTAAAATAGTTTTCCCATCACTAGAATTTATTTATTACTTTTTAAAAGCTGCCCTGGACAGACCACACCAGAACTGCATTCTATCCTGAACGGACTCTTTTAAGGAGAACAAAGACAAATTAGCCTATGATCCATTGAAACAGTAAGGAATGAGAAATTTGGAACTCCTGCCATATGACAAATACTTGAAGGAATTGTAGCTGCTTAGCCTGGAAAATCTTGGGTGACTTGATAAAAATGATTGGTTCTGCTTGACTTCCAAGGCAAAAACTGAGATCAATAGCTAGAAGTTACAAAAAAGGCAAATTTTGGCTCAGTACAAAAAAAAAAAAAAAAAAAAAAAAAAAGCTTTCTAAACTTTCTAAAAATCATGTTATAAAAGGATTAATTTATTTTATTTGATAGGGATTCCCTCAGCTCTGTTAAATAAAGCATGATTTACATACTGTTATTTGTCAGGAATAATACAAAATCTATTCACATATAGGTCCCCAATTTTCTTTTACCTCTAGAATTCTATGCTTTTAAAGAATATTTAAGAAAGATTATTTTAAAGGCCCTCTAATTTTACAAAGTAAGTTTTACTCAAAGTAAGTTTTAGATGATGAATTCATGTCAATGTAGAAACCACTTTGACTCTAGAGAGTCATACTCCCTTTTTCTTCCATCCAATCCAATAAACATTTATTAAGTACTTTTTATGTACCAGGCATTGTGCTTAGCATTGGGTGTACAATTATTAAAAAGGGAAGTGGTCCCCTTGCCTTTAAAGGCTTCTTAAGAAGCTTACAATCTAATAGAAGAAGATAACACACAAAAGGAAGGCAAAACAAGCGGTGGAGGAAGACTAGGGATTGTATTTGTTGAAACCAAGCAGAAGAACGGTGGAGAGTGCAGTGAGCCAGGATACATGCCTTCTCCATGCCAAATAGTTTCAGTCATCTATAAAAGAAGGCCCCTGGAGAAGTTGGCTACTCTGCCCCTCCCCAGTTCCAGTCAGAAAGGAGCAAAGATTGAGGGTAGCAATATCAGTGAAGACTTGAACTAGGAATATAGAGATAAGAGGTGATGAACTTAATCAGGCTAGAGTATCTTGTTCTGTGGAGTAGAAACTATACAGAGCAGCAGATGCAGAGCAAATATTATCTCTTAAGGACTGATGTGATGGTTTGTTTTGCTTAAATGTACTATTTTGTGAAAAGAGAGAATTCTGCTGTGTGGGTTGAAAGGGGGCATTGGGAAAGGATATTACAAAAAAGAATCAATAAAATCTTTAAAAATTAGATTTCAGCTTTTTTGTCAAAGGAACAAAATTATTTATTGTTACACAGCTTCATTTTGTTAAATAGTACTGTACTTTACTATATAGAGAAAAATGCTTTTGATTTACAAGTTGTTAATAAAAGTCCAAGTCTAAGTTTTCTTACAAAACAATACAAGCATTTTCTAAAGATCATCCCTGGTTCAGCTTTAAAAAGTTCCCTTTTACTTCTGAAAGAATATAGCTAAAGACAATGACAAATAAAAATGAGCATGTGGCAATGTGATTTGGTAGTTATACTTTTCATCTCACTGGCAAGTCTGATATTACTTAGAGCAGGATTTCACTGTGTGCATAATGAAAATACACAGGAGTTTTGTTTTTATCATGTAGTTCTAAGGAACAAGAATTTCATACACTCAACCTCTATTTCCAAGAAATAATGTTTGATTACATTTCACATGCATTTCAAAATAACAGTCACACTCCAAGTTTGAAGAAGGAACTACTCTAAATCAGAATAATGTTTCAAAATGTTAGTAGCTTTGTCAGAAATGATCTTTCTGTACTACCTCCCATATTTCTCTAACATACTTATCACATTCTGTTCTTTTCAGTATATGCATGTATGTGTATATGTGTATGTGTATGTATATATACACATATGCATATATGTGTATAAATATATATATGTGTGTGTGTGTACATGTATACACTCATAAATAGTTAGTTGGCCATTGGTTGGTTATTGTCCTTTGTTCTCCAAGAGGACCAAAACGACATGATTATGTCAGAGATGAGTTACACACATAAGTGTGTCCAACTATAATTGATCAGATCAATATGAGCTGGGAATGCTCTGCTATGAACATTTGGGGTAGACTCTAACTTTGCACATCTCACATTTCTTCTGCGTTAATTCCATTCTACTTTACTCATAGAACACAGCACCTCCTCTGATGAGGGCATGCATTGCTGGGTAGTCCTATGCTAGTGTCTCCCATGCCATCTGAAAATTGTCTGTTCATATCCTTTGACCATTTTTCAATTGGAGAATGGCTTGATTTCTTATAAATTAGAGTCAATTCTCTGTATATTTTGGAGATGAGGCCTTTATCAGAACCTTTAACTGTAAAAATACTTTCCCAATTTGTTACTTCCCTTCTAATCTTGTTTGCATTAGTTTTGTTTGTGCAGAAACTTTTTAATTTGATATAATCGAAAATTTCTATTTTGTGATCAATAATGATCTCTAGTTCTCCTTTGGACACAAATTCCTTCCTCCTCCACAAGTCTGAGAGGTAAACTAACCTAGAGGAACAAGCATTTATTAAGTTTCTACTGTGTACTAGAGACTGAGCTGAGTATTTTACAAATCTTATTTCATTTGATCCTCACAACAATCCTTGAAGGTAGATGCTATTATTATCCTGATTTTATACTTGAAAGAACTGAGGCAGGCAGAGACTAAGTGATTTTCTTACAGCTAACTAGTAACTGATAAAGGATCTAAACTTATGCCCACCTGACTCCAAGTCCAGTCCTCCATCCACTGTATCACAATTCTGTGAAAAATGACTTGGAGAGGGGATAGATTCATGATGAGGTACCTATTACATTAGTACATGAAATGAATGATGAGAATCTAACCTAGAATGACAGGCACTGAAAATAGGGCAAAAATAATAATATTGTCCAAATTACCTACTTAGAGTATGTAACTGTCATGGGACACTTTGTAGTATTTTTTAATTACAAAATTCCTCTGGAGGAATAAAAGGGATAAGAATAGTAATGAATTTAATAAAGAAAAAGAAAGGAGTATGCTTTATAAGAAGAGAAATAAAATTATTTTAAAGGTATATGTATTAAATCTATTTGGTATTGAATAGCAATGTAGATAAGTTCATAGAAGGCATTTAAATTTGACCAAATCAAGTTGATACAAATATAACAATTAAGAGGCATTCCTTAGTAAATTATTGTCCAAAAGACAAGAAAAAAATTCTCAAAAGAAGAAATAGAAATGACCAAACTCATTTGAAATGACCCTAATCACTAAAAATCAGAAAAATTGAATTTATAACAATTCTGAAGCACCACTTCATACCTGTCATTAGCTAAGATGTAAAATATAGATGGGAAAACATTGTTGGATGGGCATTAAGAAGGCAGGAATGCTAATTTGATATTTTACACAATTATTAATGATCCTCAATCCTCAATCTTCTTGAAGTCTTTGAAGCATTTTTCATAGTTGATCACTCTATCCTCTTAGATATTCTCTCTTCTAACGCTTTTCATGACATTTTTATCTTTGTTCTCTTCCTTCTTATCTGATTGATACTTCTTGTCTGACTGATCCTTTCTGGATCATCTGTATCCCAACTCTTAACTGTGAATATTCTTTAGAACTTTCTGCTTTGGTCCTATTTCTTTCTATACAATCCATTTCTTAATAATCTAATCAGTTCCATGAGTTCAATCATCTTTGTGCAGGTGATTTCCATGTATACCTACAGCTTCCTTTTTGAGCCTGAGCATCGAATTTCCAAATAAATGCCTCTTGGACTTTTATAACTTTAGGACTCTAGAACCATTCCAAACTCAACATATCCAAAACAAAGTTCAATACCTTTCATCCACATGTACAAAAATGTGTATAACAGTTCTTTTTTTAGCGTCACTCATCAATTGGGCAATTGGCTGAACAAATTGTGACATATGAATGTAATGGAATATTATTATTCTATATGAAATGATGAACATGCAGATTTCAGAAAAATTTGGACTTACTGAACTAATGCTCAGTGAAATGAGCAGAACCTGGAGAACATTGTACACAATAAGAACAACATTGTGTGGATGATCAACTTTGATATTTTTTTCTCTTTTCAGCTATAAAATGTTCTAAAATAATTCCAAAAGACTCATGGTAGAAAATAATATTCACATCCAGAGGAAGAAATATGAAGTCTGAATACAGATCAAAGCATATTATTTTCCCTATTTTTTTCTTTTTTGTGATTTTCCCTTCTTCTGATTCTTCTTTCTTGACATGACTAATGAGGAAATATAGTTAATATGGTTATACATGTTTAAACTATATCAGATTGATTACCATTTTGAGAAGGTGGAAGGACAGGAAGGGAGAGAGAGAAAAATGAAAATCAAAATGTAAACGTGTTGAAAACTAATAAATAAAATTTTAAAACATGTCTTTTCCTAACTTGTTTATTCATGTTACCACCATATTTTTAGTTGACCATATTCAAAATACTAGGTATCATCCCTAAATAACTCTTCATTCTCTCTCACCTCCCATATTCAATCAATTTCTAATTCTTATTGATTCTCCCTCCATAACAGTTCTTACACTTATTACTTTTTCTTTTCTATCCCTATTCAACCATCATGTCTTCCTTCCTAGAATATTGTAAGGCCTCCCTTATTGCTCCCCAGCTAGCATTTCAAAACATGAGTAATGCTCTCTTCTCTCTCATCTGTGGGTTCTCCTCATTGCTCCCCATCTATATCTGGCTCCAGGATCTCCATAGACCTAAAGAGACAACTTAGAATACGGTTTAAAAAACATGGCCAAACTAGGAAATCCCTCTCATTTCTGGTTTGAGATCCTATCCCTTATTTTGGGAAGTTTCAGTCCTATTCATTTCACATCAAATTAGCAAACTTTCATTATGTACTTATTATGTAACAAGCACTGTGACAAGTGCTGGAAATTACAAAAAAAATATTGCAAAAATGGGAAGAAAATGCAAAAATGCTATGAAATGGCTGACATTCTAATATGTGAAATAATACATAAATACATTTCATATAAAATAGATATCTATAGAGGATGGAAGTTAGTCTTAGAAATAAAGGTATGTTTATGTAATTCAACAATTAATATTTTTAAATGATCTTGTGATTTATTGAAATGCCACAAGATAACCCAAAATGTAACATGATCAAACAAAAATCTAAGGCACTTTCCAGTGATTGACTACCAAACTCCATGGGCAAGATCTATTCCTACTTTGACGTATTTTTAATAGGTTGTTCTTAATTTCTGGAATATGTTCCTCTTTCACCTCTGGCTTTTAAAATCCTCCATAGTGAAGCCTAGATAGCATCTCCAACATTAGCTTTTCTGGAAGTCATCAGTTGGTAAATGCCATCATCACATGTCAGTGCTTATATGTCAGAATCAAATTATTAGAGTCATTTTTTCTGACTCTCTTCCCCTTCTCCTTTCTCTCTCTCTCTCTCTCTCTCTCTCTCTCTCTCTCTCTCTCTCTCTCTCTCTCTCTCTCTCTCTCTCTCTCTCTCTCTTCTCTCTCTGTCTCTCTCTCTCTCTCTCTCTCTCTCTCTCTCTCTCTCTCTCTCTCTCTCTCTCTCTCATAGATAGCTGAATTTGTATTTAAAATGTTGCTTTTTTAGGACCTAATTTTACCAAAATAAATTATTAATGATGATAACTGACAGATATAGTAGTAGTATATAAGGTTTGTGAGTTGCCTTATATACATCATTTCAATTACATCTTTAAAGAACCATGTTAATACAATTATTAACTTCATTTTATAGAAATGGGGATTCAAAAAAACTGAGTCTTAGAGCAATCAAGTGACTTATTCACAATTATATAGAAAGCATCAAAAGGAGAATTTGAATCCAGGTCTACCTGACCTATAAGTGGTGCGGTGGATGGAGTCCTAGGTCTGACAGGAAGAAGACTTATCTTCATGATTTCCAATTCAGCTTCAAATACTTACTAGTTGTGACTCTATTTGTCTCAGTTTTCCTATCTATCAAATAGATAAGGAAATGGTGACCCATTCCATTATTTATGCCAAGAAAATTCCAAATGGGGTCATGAGGAGTTCAATATGATTGAATAAGAGCTGCCTGACTATAGGTTCTATACTTTCTACCATATAAGGCTTCTCTCTTTCATGTCATATCAGTGACATTCATAACTAATTTAATTCAGTTCAACAACATATATTAAGTGCCACCATATGCCAGGCATTGAGCTAATCTGTGAGAAAAAGAAAAGACAGTTTTTGCACACTAAATGGGTATTATTCCTTGGGGTTGCAGGTAGAGGCCTAAAGTGAATTGTAAGTTCAATTTTTGACTTATACAAAGAACAACTTTAGGAGTTTACTACTCTACCCTCCAGTCTCCCAAAGAAAAGAGAGGGGGGGAGGGAGGGAGGAAGAGAAGGAGGGAAGGAAGAATAGAAGGAGGCAAGGAGGATTGGAAGGCTGGAAGAAAGGAAGGCAGAAGGGAAGGAGAGAAGAGAAGAAGAGACATACCAGAAATGTTGGCGACAAAGCACATTTCTGTTTAGTTTCCATTGTTGGTTGTTATGAAACTTAACAGATTTTTATTTAGGAAAAAAAAAAACTTTGAATCAACAGAACCAAAACTTTGTATACAAATGTTACAGTATGAAACAGAAAGGAAGGAAGGAAGCAAGCAAGCAAGCAAAGAATATAGAAGAATGGGATGGCCAAATGACCAAAAGTGGTAGTATTTCAAGATAGGCTTGGAGAAAAAAGGAATTTTCTTTATATATTTATTTTATCTTAGAATTTTGTGTCAAATTTTATTCTTTGTTTTATATACATATTGATTCTTGGATCAAAAAATCTGATTAAAATGGTATAATAAAAATAACAAAAACAATTCTCCCTTCCCCTAACAATTCTAAGCCAAAAGCCTCTGATGGGAAGGAATTTAATTGGTACCTACCCCATGGTATTCTGGAAACTATAGTACCACAGCAGGTCTGTCCCTGCTGGAAACTGTAGCCTCCACTGAGCAATTCATTCTTTCTTTTCATACTTTTTATAACATTAGGCTCTACCCTGCATCACTAGCAACCCTGATGATTTTATTCAATTTTAAAAATACAAAAAATTGATCCTAAGAATCCCTTGAATGTAGCTTTCTGGCTCTTTTCTTTTAATCATTTACTTACATATCTGGCTTTCCCCTCTCTTATATGCATATGTAATGACAATAAACTGCAATTATATCCTTAGCCAATATGGGCCTCCCAACCCTTGTACACTTATGTAAAATGAATGCCTTTAATTATAAGATTTAAGTTTATTGAAAGTTTTTTTTTTAAGTCTTGCTTCTCTACTTGAATTCAGCAAGCCTTCAAATTTTTACTTAGAATGAAATAGAGATTCTTTTTCTTACCATTCCAAAACTCTTTTTCACAGAAATCTTGATTCTCTTTATCAGTTTCTTCAATTTTCTTCTTTTTTCTGACAAATGAATTTTCATTCATTTCTACTCTCTAACCTCCTGAAGAGAAAAAAATATCCATGGTGAGCAAGCAGAAAGCATCCTGACTTGATTGACTCAAATACTATACAAAGCAGAATGAAAATTCCATTTTGAATCTGGGAGACAAGGTAGGGATCTCTGATTTGCCCAGCTGTAATAAGTCCAAAGGCTGAATAATGTTCCTTCCTTAAATTAGTGTCAGAAATAACTCCGAGTAAATTTATTTTGTGGGCTCCTTTCTATGCTATTCAATCAGGTATTTTGAGTTAAACTAGGAAATCCATAAAATCATAACTCATAAAATCCCACTGATATTTTTTAGAGCCAGTCAGAGGGCACAATTAATTTAAAGCAAAGGTATTCAATTATAGCAATTAGGCTCCCAGAACTCAAGCAGCTCTATCTTCCCTATACTGTTCTAGGGTCCAGCTCTTAAACTGTAGATCACAACCCCATATGAGATCTTGGAACTGATTATTTGGGTTGTAAAATATGATTTGTTATCAATAAATGTTGGATTTGTATGCTTATTTTTTATACCTCCATACCTGGGATCATGTAAAGATTTCTCAGGTGAAAAGGGGTCGAGGTCCCAAGTGGAAAAAAGTTTAAGAAGCCTTGTTCTAGATACTCTAGAGAGGAGAAAAGTTTGAGGGTGTCTCTTCTCTGACACTGTTCAAGCCTTTATTGATGATGTTTCCTTCATAGTAAGTCACTACTGTTTAATATTTAATGACTTAAAATCAACTAGATTACTTCTTAGTCACATTCAGAACCTATGTAGATATGGTCTATCAAAGTCTGAGAGGGCTTTGTCGCATTTACATTATTTAGCTCCTACTAAAGGTGAGATATTACATAAAGTGATGATCTTACAATTTAAACTGTTTTTGATTTCTAAAGGAATATATTGTGTTGAATATATTATATAATTCTGCTCAATCATTTGGGCTTTCTACCATTCTTTCTGCCTTTATATAGCATTTGCTGGGTGTACTTCACCATTTAGGCTTTACTTAGTAAATGGCTTCCACACTTGGCTAATATGAAAATGTTTTTCAGGACTTCATATTTATAATTGATATATTACTCACCTTTTCAATGAATAGAGGAGGGATGGGTAGGAGAGAATTGGGAACTCATTTTTTTTAATAAATGTTAAAAATAAATAAATTTGAAGGAAAAATAGGGAAATTCCCTCCCTATTACTGTTTTACTATCTATTTTCCCTTGCAATTTAGCTGTTTTATTTACATATTTAGATACTTTGCCATTTGGTGGACACATATTAAACGCTGACAATATTTCATTTTCTAGCATAACTTTCAGTATAAAATTTATTTTCCTGTTTTTCTTCTTTACAATAAAATGACAATCTCCTAAATTCTTAGATTGAAGGAAAAATCAAAATGTCCCCTAAAGAACTTTTACCATGCATTTTTTATTGCTCCATCTCTCTCCTCACTTTACTATTTTAGTCTATACACAGCTATTTCCAAATGAATGTTGAGTGTGAATAAATTTCCAGGTTAGGCAAGTGAAAAATCCTCTAAGTAGTCTAGAAAAGACAACTTTTCTGGTGGTAAAAGTTTTTTTTTTTTCTTTTTTTTAATTATATATATATATATATATATATATATATATATATATATATATATATATATATATTTTATAATATTATCCATTGTATTCATTTTTCCAAATTATCCCCCCCTCTCTTTATTCCCTCCCCCCGATGACAGGCAATCCCATACATTTTACATGTGTTACAATATAGTCTAGGTACAATACATGTGTGCGAATATCATTTTCTTGTTGCACAATAAACATTAGAATCCGAAGGTACATGCAACCTGGGCAGACAGATATTAGTGCTAACAATTAACATTCACTTCCCAGTGTTTCTTCTCTGGGTGTAGCTACCTCTGTCCATCATTGATCAACTGGAAGTGAGTTGGATCTTCTTTATGTTGAAGATTTCCACTTCCATCAGAATACATCCTCATACAGTATTGTTGTTGAAGTGTACAGTGATCTTCTGGTTCTGCTCATTTCACTCAGCATCAGTTGATTTAAGTCTCTCCAAGCCTCTCTGAATTCCTCCTGCTGGTCATTTCTTACAGAGCAATAATATTCCATAACCTTCATATAGGTGGTAAAAGTTTTAATGACTATAAAGACATGACTCAAAGTCGATAAGCATGACCTCAATCATTAAGATGGAAATAAAGAGTAGAAGGACATTAATTTAGAGGTTATTAATTAAATGATAGAAATTCAAGGCCACCAATAAAATATTCACTGATAAAATATCCATAGAATTGTGTACTAGAAATAAGAGAATTAGCATACTTCTTTATGACCAAGTGGTTGATAAATGACATAATTTATTAATCATAAAGAAAAAATAGACAAAATAATTTTCTTTAACCTTCAAATCTTTAATCTTCAAAATTCTATGTATACGTATGGACAATAATAAAAACAACAATCTGTGGGTACTCCACCTTCCAAAGGACAAAAATTTGAATGGGCAAGAAGAAAAAGACAATATATGCATACATGACATTAAAACAAGTGAAATCATGTAGCACAGACAATCTTGCCTATATTCAGTACTTGCGCTATGAAGCTTTGCCAGCTTCTTCCAATGCAGTGAATATCAGCACAGTATAGACACTTCCATTCATCTGAACTTGGATTTATATTGTAGAAAAGTCTCAAATTATGTAGGTCTTCTTTTCTCATCTTTATATCCCTCTTCCCAATGTGGATTGATTTCCCCTGTTTCTCTAAATACTGCCTGTACTTTAAGATCCACTTCAAAACCCATATACTTTTTTGTCCTCCACAGGGGAGAGGGAGAAGAGGGTAATGCATAAGGAAAGAAAGAAAGGAGGAAAAAATAAAGGGAAGGAAGAGGAATATTTAATTAGTTTGCAAAAGATACCAAAAACTGTATTCAAGGGATTCTTAGATCAACATTTTTATTTTTAAGATTGAAGAAAATCAACAGAGTGACCAATAATTCAGGGTAGAGTCTAATGTCATAAAAAGTATGAAAAGGAATATAAGATACCCATGTTCAGATTATAAAACCCTGCTTTAAATCATATTTGTCACATTGTTATTATTGGGCCTAATTGACAGGGCTACAGCTGTCATTGGTATAAGTATCTCAATACTGCCTCTAATCTCCCCCACTTTGGGGGGGTGGGGTCCAGCACATGTCTCTAAACATTTACTTCCTTACTTACAAGCCATTTCCCTTACTTTGAAATTAAACTTCTGTTTGATTCCTGACTCTCTTGTCTCTAGCCTGTTTCTATCCCATTTTGGCCTCCACAGGTTGGCATTTGGTCCAATCTGGTTGATGATGTCAAATTGTAGGATTGAAATGAATAGCCAATGAGCCTGGAAAGACCACCTGGGTCAAAATTGGGTAGGTTTTAAAATCTAAAAAGGAAGTTTATATTTGATTCTAGAGGCAATAGAAAACCATTGGGTTTGACTGAGTACAAATGTAATAGTCAAATCTACACTTATGGAAGTCCATTCATTCAGGCTGAATTAGGAAGAAAATTGAGGCAGAGAACCTAATCAGGAGGCTCTCACAATAATGTAAAAGAGAGAAGATGAAGACCTGGACCAACATTAGAGCTGGATGAATAGGGTGAAAAGTTATATTACAAAAGACATTATATAGGTAGGAATTTTCAAACTAACTTCCCTTAGATCTTTGAAAGTCACAATGTAACATAGCTATCCTGAGTACATTAAATATCATAGTTTAAGAGTCATTTTTATAAAGTGTTATAATGTTCTATTTTGTATGTTTTTTTAAAGGCACTCATAATTGAAAGTATTAAACATGTTTCATATAGGGCTACTATGAAATTCATAGAGAAAACATGGTTAGTTTCATTCTATTGGAGTCTCAATGGATTGAACTCAATCAATACTACGGAAGTAAATCAAATAGTATTAGTAATGATGTATGTAGAAAAAAATCCTTCATGTAATTTGTTGATAAAGTTATTTGACTTCCTCATGGATCACCAGCCAGATGATGTTTGCTGAAAGCCAAATTGTTTTTTGGAATTAATAAAAGATCGTTGTACTTCAGTATAAACATCAGATAATCTAAACAAGCTGAATACTGCCAGGAACCACTCAAAACTCCACTGTTATGGCTGTTGTTGTTATTGTTTTTCCAAAAAATCAGTTTCAAGGGTTGATAAATATGGAATCCGCAACACAAATGCTTTGCTATGAATGCTGTAGATTCATATCAAAGTCACTCTGCAAAAATGGCTCACAAAAACCATTTTCAATCTGCTGAATTCCGAGACAAGGTTTTTTTTTTTAAAACAAACTTTTCAGAACACACTCAAAACAAAGGAATGGCTTGCAAAGATCCAAATTCCAATAGATTCCAGCTGTTCATATTTTGATGGCTAATCTATCAGTAGTAGTGAGTTCCTGTGGTTACTGAGAGAGATCATGCAGTCTGACTCAGGCCATATGCCAGACCCTGCCACTGGCTCACTGTGGGATTTTTCTGAATAAGATACAACTCTCAGGGATTTCCTTATGAGGAAAATATTTTATGTGTCTTTCCTGGGCTTTAAAATATCAAAAAGTCAGAATAACTCCTTCGAAACTTTAGTAAAATGCATAGCACATTATAGGCTGTGTTACAGCTTTTATTCAGTCTAAGGGTTTCAAATCCTGCTTCTGGAACATATACCAACAGTGATTGAGCATGGATATGTCATTTA
>NC_133619.1:52623479-52635979 GCF_048593235.1 Sminthopsis crassicaudata | reverse complement strand
CAGGAAAGATCTGGTCTAGGAAGACCTGGCTTCAAATCTTTCTTGTTTTGCTTACTCTGCTGCGTTTTTATCTTGGAAACATTACTTAAACTCCCTGACTTTCAGTTTTCTTTTTTGCAGAGTGGAGATAATAATTTTTATTATCTCCATAAAAGTTATATTGTGAGAAAGGCAGATAAATCAGAGCTTTTAAAAATTAAATTTTATTTTATTTTATTTTCAACTTAAAATCCACCTTTTTCTTTAATCCAGCTTTCCTCCCACCATTGGGAAGGTAAAAAACAAACAAATTAACACACACACACACACACACACACACACATATGTGTGTGTGTATGTGTATGTATATATAATCAAACAAAACACATTCAAAAATTTTTCCACATCCAAAAATTTAGAAAAGGGCTTCTTAACCTGATATTCTAAAAACTTTTTTTAAAATAAATAAATATTTTAGTTGTAATAGAATTGGATTCTATTTGTAACTCCATATATATCATTTTATTCATTTAGAAATATAATTCTAAGAAGAGGTCCCTAGACTTAACTGCACTTACTCCCAAGACCATGACAATGAAAATGGTTAAGAACTCCTTAAAAAACTGTGTAAAAAGAAATATTACTATTAAAAAAATCGCTTTATTCTAACATACAGGGATTCAGCACATAATCCAGAGTTTAATTGAATTGATTTAACCTTAAAGTTGTAATGAAATAGTTGCCTTTACCCTTTACAGTTGAAAATTATATGTGTATGGATCAAATAAAGGGGCAGCTAACTGGGTCATTAAATACAATGCTAGCCCTGGAGATAGGAGGCCCTGACTTCAAATGTAACCTCAGACATTTACTGGTTGTGTTGACCCTGAGCAACACATCTATACCTCAGTTTTCCCATCTGTAAAATGAGCTGCAGAAGGAAATGGAGAGTGATTGCAATATCATTTGCCAAGAAAACCCCAAAAGGGGTCATAAAGAGTTGGATATATCCCAAAGATAATAAGAAAAAGAGAAGAACAGGAGAAATTTGATTTTCTAAAATACATTGCGAGCAATAAAGCATTAGTTACATAAGGAGAGTTATATACAAAAGGTGGCAGAAAGACAGAGAAAGAGGTAAGTATTCCAACAGAGAGAAGTACTAAATTACATTGCATTCCAACTCCAGAGGCCTGTCTAATGAAAATTTGAAAAATATCTAAATAAAAGAAACCTGGGATCTGAAGTTACCCTCTAACCTGGCAGCGAGACTAATAGCAGGTCATTTTTCAGGTATTTTCCTTAGGAACTGGGCTTCTTTTGAAATGATAAATTATAAAAGAAAATTTGCCAAGTCTTTGTGTTACACAGAGAGCTCAGTCAGAAGGGCCCCAAGGCTAGCAACCATCCTCCCAAACATAAGGTCCAGAATATGGAGCAATATCAGAACAAAGAATTTAAGGGCATCACCAACTTGAGAAAGTTATAGGGATGAGTTAGAAGTCCAAAAGTGAGAGAGTGGGATTTCTTTGCAGAATTCCAAGACCCTTGGGCTTCTTTCCTGTCTGCATAAAATTAAGATAAGCTAGGTTTTTCCAGTTTAAACATACATTCTTCACCAAGACTACAGCCTATAAGAATTGCCTGCATTGTTAGGGAGAGATCAGGATAATTCAGAAATATCTTGCCACAGGCAAAACTAAATTAAAATGTTTCAAGTGCTAACGAGATTGCTCTTAAAAATTGAACAGAGTAATTTTAATTCTCCTGCATTACCTTTCAATATACCAAGTATGCTATCAAGATATCCTTTAAAAATACAAATACTTTTTAAAAGCAAAAATAAATATTGGAGGTAGTTCTCTCACCGTAGTATAAATAATTAGTGTAGTTCCACAGAAGTTCTACTTAGGTACTTCCTTATGGTATGGGGGTAACAATTAGATTCCCAAAGGGTATGTTGGCAAAAGGTAAATTATTGAAGGTTGAACCAAACTGGTAAAGCTTGAGGAACAGCTTGGAAAGAAACTATATGAAGCATCCGAGAACCTCTCAAGCTAATTTCAGAAAGGCTTATCTACATCATAAGGTTGACCACTAATTAATAAATGATCAAAAAAATCTAGTAACCTATGAATTTATCAAAATGCAAAATGGTACTCAGTCCAGCCTTTCTGGAATAAATAAATCACTGACTCTTGTTATAGTCTCTTATGATGCAGTAGTATCCCTTTTGGTTTACCTGATTCAGGGCTCTTGCTCTTCCCCTCCTAATTGCCCTGAGATGCCAGTTCTTTTCTTCTTCACCATTATCAACTTGAAGACAGGCCCACTACACTGGTGTCTGAGGAATTTTTTATCAATTGGCCCTTATGCTTTTTTCTTTTTTTCTTTCTTTCTTTCTTTCTTTTTTTTTTTTTTAACATTTTTATCAATGAGATAAAAGGTAGATATGTCAAGTTGGTAGAGCACATGTTACTGAGAAACCTAAAAAAAGTTAAAGATAGAATCAGTTTCTTCATATATTTGGATAATCATGAACAAAGGGCCAAGGTTCAACTTTAATAAGATAAAACAAAATTACGATAAATGTAAAATCTAACTTTGGGATAAAAAAATGCTGCAAAAATATGAGAGAAGGGACATGGATAAATAATAGTTCATTTGAAAAAGATCTGGGACTTTTAATGGGGCACAAAGGTCAGCCAAGAATAAAATATGATGGTCCCCAAAGGTGGTAAAAGTCTTAGACAGAATAAACAGTGATAGAATTTCCAAAATGAAGAAGGTGACTAGTTTACTGTGTTCTCTGGTGAGACTACATCTGTAGTATTCTTTTTAATTTGGAGGTCTATATTTAAGGAAAGACATTAGCAAAGAGGAGTGCATCCAGAGAATGGTCGTGAGGGGCCTGGAGACAATGCCATATGACTTTACAGAATAATATGGGTACCTTTGTCTTGGAAGAAGAAAGACTGAAAGTAATGTACTACATCTTTAAACATTTGAAGGCCTGTTGTGTGCAAAAAAGATTAGACTTGTAGTCATTGACAGAAGCAAAGTGGATAAATTGAATTACACTATTTCTAGAAAGTATAAAACTCTGCAAAAACAAAATGAAATTGAATGTATTTTAAAAGTCTAGAAGAGGATGGATATCAATGTGATAGTCATTTCAGAATCAACTGACCATATGAAGTCAAACCATTGACTGGTTAGAACAAAAAGCAAAAGCAAAAGGAAATTAAAAGGCTAAAAATAAAATAAATGCTATTTTCAATTATGTAAGTTCCAAGCTAATATAATTTGTTTAAATTACTTGCCAAATCTGAAAAATGGAATACAAATGAGAAATTGACTTCATTGCCATTTCTTAGAGAAATTCAACCAATGAAAAACAGTTAATACAACAAAGAGACTAAATGAATGCTGGAATTCCATCAACCAGAAAACATTCAATTACTTTATCAAGCAAAGATTGCAACTATCATATAACAACAGCTAAGAATAATTGAGGAGAAATTTATCCTACATAAATGATATGTATAACTGAGGTAAACTAGATTATGGAAAAAGCATTCCTAGACAAAATTAAGACATCAAATAGATATGAAATGGAGTAGATCTATCATTTCTATGATGATTTCCCATCAGCAATGAGAGTGGAACCATGATATTTGTTTTTTGCTATCTCCTTCTACAAGGACTTGTCAGTGATGGTTCAAAAGATGAACTTGGGAAAGCAAACCTAAGAAGATTATCTAGCCCAGATATATCACCCACATTCAATTCAGTTTCATTTGACAGCCTTTAATTAAGTGCACTAGGCACTATGTTAGGCATGGAAGTTATAAGGATAAGAAGGAAACTCTCCATCCCACCAAAAATCTTCATTCTCCTAAAAGGAATACTTCGTGAAAAGGGTGATTATAATAATATTCATACGGTAGGATATGATGGGAGGTAAAGAGAAACCTAGACAAAATTGTACAGGAAAAAAAAAACTGAGAAGGAAAAGGAGGATCAGCTTATAGGCTATAAGGGTAGGAACCCAAGAGTGGGCAGAGGTCAAGAATAGTACAGGAGAGGGGAGGCTCAGATTGGTAAACAGAGTCATAACTTGAGGATACAGGAATGGACATAATGGTGAAGAAATAAAAGTGACAGATGACAGTAAGACAGGAGACTGAGGTAGGAGGTGTCCAAGGATACCACAGCCTCAGATTACTCTAACCTAGCACTCTAGGGTCTGACTTGTTACAAAGGACAGATGTGGGAAAGACAAGATAGTGGCTAATTTTCATTCCTCATTCTCTGTATGGCTGGGACAATTTGACTGGAAATAAAAGAACAATCAATAGGAGAAGAAGGAGGAAGAAAATAGGAAAGAAGAGGAGGAGAAAAAGAAGTACAATGAAAAGGAGGAAGAAAAGGAGGAAAAGAAACAAAAGACAGAAAAAGACAAAGAAAGAAGGAAAGGAAAAAAGGAAGGGAGGGAAGGAGGGAAGAAGGAAGGAAGAAAGAAAGGAAGGAAGGAAGAAGGAAGGAAGGAAGGAAGGAAGGAAGGAAGGAAGGAAGGAAGGAAGGAAGGAAGGAAGGAAGGAAGGAAGAAAGGGAGGGAGGGAGGGAGGGAGGAGGGAAGGAGAGAAGAAGCAAGAAAGAAAGAAGGAAAAAGAAGACCATGAATTATGTTTTTAAACACAAGGAAAAGGAGAGGAAGAAGTGTAGAGAGACAAATTGAATAAATTTGAAAGTAATGTGTTGAAATTATGACATTTTTTGGTAACAGATTCACAGTTTCAAAAACAATCCATTGTTTTTGTTCTTTGCATATAGAAGCATTCACATATATAAGGAAAATTGTCAAATTCAGAATATTTTCAAATGATAATTTTTTAAAAATCTGTGTTATTCCCATGTAACATTTTTGCTATCAAAGATCTTAGATTGTGGACTACACAATCAAGAAAGACTTCCTCAAAGAACTGGGCAAGAGTCAATCTGGAAATTAATAATTAGTTGCTTGTTTTAGGCAGAAAAAAAGCAGGAGCAAAATCCTGGTGATGGTAACAGCAATGTAAAGTCTTTTTTACTTTTTTATTTTAATTTTTATTAAAGCTTTGTATTTTCAAAATATACACATAGGCAATTTTCAACATTTACTCTTGCAAAATCTTATGTTACAAATTTTTTCTCCCTTCCTTGCCCCCCACCCTCTTCCCTAGATAGCAAGTAATCTAATATATGTTAAACATTGCAATTCTTCTTTACATATTTCCACAGTTATCATGCTGCACAAGAAAAATCAGGGCAAAAAGGGAAAACTGAGAACGAAATAATGCAAAACAGTAAAAATACTATGTGGTGATCCACAATTCTCTGTCTGGGTGCAGTGGTTCTCTCCATCGCAAGTCTATTGGATTGTCCTGAATCGCCTCACTGTTGAAAAGGGCCAAGTCCATCAGAATTGATCATCGAAAAATCTTGATGTTACTGTGTATAATGGTCTCCTGGTTCTGCTCACTTTACTTAGCATCAGTTCATATAAGTCTCTTCATGCCTCTCTGAAATCATCCTGCTGTTTTTTTCTTACAGAACAATAACATTCCATAACATTCATATACCACAACTTGTTCAGCCATTCTCCAACTGATGGGCATCCACTCAGTTTCCAGTTTCTTGCCATGACAAAAAGGGCTGCCACAAACATTTTTGCACATGTGGGTCCTTTTCCCTTTTTAATGATCTCTTTGGGATACATGTCCAATAGAAACACTGCTGGATCAAGGGGTCTGCACAGTTTGATAGCCCTTTGGACATAGTTCCATATTGCTCTCCAGAATTGTTGGATCCGTTCACAGCTCTACCAACTATGTATTAGTGTATCAGTTTTCCCCCATCCCCTCCAATATTCATCATTATCTCTTCTTGTCATCTTAACCAATCATAGAGGTGTGTGGTGGTACCTCAGGTTTGTATGCACAGCCCTATGGAGCACCTATAGATATAACTGCTGTATGCTGGAAAGAATGTAAAATGGGAGTCATACAATTGTTCAATAGAAGCATATGGTTGTAGATAAGGAGGGAAATTGAGCTAAAATAGTAATATGGATAAAGATGCAAATGATAACAAAAGAGCATCAATAAAACGTTAAGAAACACAGTCAAGAAAATAAGAAAGTTTAGAAGGGGAACAAACAGCAATGTTGCTACTACTGTGATATCCCTTCCATACTGCTGAGATTAGGGGCGTAATGCTCCCATGATCTGGAAAATCCACATAATTTGTTTTTGTTCTTCTCTTCATTTCACAGATGTCTGCATTATTATATATTAAAAGGTAAAATCTATTGATATTACAACTGTCTATTGATCTTTGAGTGTTGTCTGAGGCTTCTGCAAAATTCCCAATAAAGTTCCATTTAATTTCTTCCACCAGCCTGACCCATGATATAGCGATACCTTGATCAGAAAGGTGGAGATGTGGAAAGAATAACCATATACCTCTTTTTCTCCCTAAGAGCAAACTATAAACAACAGCCAATCAGAGTTTCGTATATAGTTCTCTCTTATCTTTGTTCATGAAAACATTCATGTTTCTTGACTAAGTTCGTTATATATACTCATTTTTCTTTAAGAATATTAGGTACAAAAAAAAGAATATTAGGTACAAAAGTAACAGCAATATATTGTAAAATGGTTGTCTGTGAATGACAGCTATTCTCAGCAATATAATGATCCAAGATAATTTTGAAGGATTCATGATGAAAAATGCTATCCACCTCCAAAGTTGTCTTAATACAGATTAAAGCATAATGTTTTTAACTTAAAAAAAGAATGAACTTGGGAATAATGATATACAGAAGAACTATGTATTATAGAAGACATAATTTAATATGTACTCAGGGATAAATTTTCAAATTTTCTTAAAGAAGAAAAAGTTTCAAATTAATAGGAAAAATCACATGTATTAACACAAAAAACACAGTCTGATGAAATTTAAGAATGTGAATGGACGATGTATGAGTGAATTTTACAATATTCAGTTACATCTGCCTGAGAAGTGTAGAAAATACTATATCCCATTCCATTTGTTATTTGCTGATTTAAAAAAAATGTTTGACTGAAATCAGAGATAAACTAGATATGTTTTTATGTATATATTCATTTTTAAAATGAATAATTACTTAGAAAATATGAATACGTATTTCTGGGCATAACTTTAAAACCTTACATAAGCAGAGTGTAAGGGAGGGAATGTTTTTGGAAAGATTATCTAAACTTGTGAATAGCTTGCTGAACTTGAAGTCAGAAAGATGCAAGTTCAAACTATGCCTCACACTCCTATATATAGCTCAAAGAGAAGATGAATTACATACTTACTTTGAGGTTTTATTGATTTCTTCTTTTTCAGATGGCATTGGGATAGTCCTTGGATATCAAAAAAGCCTCGAATAAAATGCATAATTATTCAAAATAATTTGACATAACTATATACCATAGGAAAACAAAGTGGATGAAAAATTCATCTTCCTCAATTTAATTAATCAATATCCATTTCTTAGATAGTCATCGCCAATGACTTAAATTCAGAAATAATAGAAGAGATGAAGTTAGATGACATGTAAAAAAATCACATGATATTTTGTGATTCCCTACCCATTTGCTACTCTCCAAAATTACTAAATGGCAATAAATCATTCAATATCATAATGTAAGATGAATCTCAATTGAAATTGACTCAAATAACAATGGAAAAATTCATGGTGAATATAAATAGGATGCAGATAGCACTAATGATGATTTGAACAAGAAAAAGGACATAAAATGACTTATATAGCCAAAAAGAAGAAGATAGTTTGGTCATATAATGATATTGAAGAATGACACATGGATAAGATGAGTATTAGATTGTTAGCTCCAATAAATTAACAGAGGAAAGTTTCCAGTGCTTTGATATATTTACTATAGAGCATTTGAGAAAAACACAAAAATAATCATAAAAGATGAGATGACCAAGTGGATTACAATTTGCACTGGTCATAAATTTAGATCTAGAAAAGAAATTAAAAATTATTTAATCCAACACTATTATTTTAGAGATAAACAGGGAGAGAGTTTCCTTACCCAAAGTCACAGGTATTAATATATACTAACAGCAGATATCTAGTCCAAGGCCAGGCAGATAGCATAAGCAAAGACATAAGGATGAGTAAGGGAGAATTTAAAATCGAGAAAACTCACATCAAGCACATTAAAGAAAATAATATAAATTGTCTTGATGGAAAGCTGAATTCTAAAAGTAGGCCTCATTTTCAATTTTGACCAGAGTTCTAGATTGTAGAAAAGCCTTCCTCTCCCTTTGCCATTGAAGCTAATACCACTTTATGACTACTTTCTCAATCCCAACTGGTTTTGGTAAATTGCTAGAGGTTTCTTAAAACCCTGAAGGGAATGGGATTTACTAGTACTAATGGAATGAAATCCTAATTTGTGTGTTTCCCATTGATTTTCAGCCAGTAGCCTCAATTAGTTTTTAGCAAAGATGTTTATTAAGGTGATATAGTACAGACAATAGTACAAAACATCTTCCCTCAAAAACTTGGGCGTATTGTCTCATAAGTACATACAGAGTACAAGGGAAGAATGGGACTGAAACAGACTATGGCACATATATAGAAAACACATGTATTCTTAAGGTAAATGTACAACACTGGTTACCCAAAGACCCTGATTAGACCATTCTTTTCTAGTTTAAGAAACTAAGTGCATTGAAGTAGTTTCCTATCTTAGATAGTTACACTTTTTCATCTAAGTCCATGTTTGTCCTTGGTATATCTTTCTCTTCCCAGATGGATGTGCTATTTTCTCCTGATTTCATATATCCACTAACATGGTCATTGCAGGAGCAAGGTAGTGAGAAGAGAGAGTGAGAAAGCCCTGCCTAAGCAGTTTGTTCTCAAGTCAAATTGGAATCATCAACTCTAGAATTTAAATCTTCTACTACCACTGGAATGAACCCCTCTGGACTGAGATCACCAATGGATTGACAAATAATTAATGCACTGGGCTAAGGGGTAAGATTGAATCTCAGGCAGCTGCATTGTCTTAACCAAGGAAAAGATATTCACATGGGGTGGGGGAGATCACAGAATATAAACCATCTTATTTGCATATTTCAAATTTCATCATGTCCATTTATTGATTGATTAATTGGGGTGCAGGAAGAAACTCATAATTACAGAAGAATGATATTGCAGAATAATCAAGGGAAAGTCAAAGCATAAACTATTTAATTAGGCAGTTTTAGTAAACTGGTCTCAGAACAAGGTTGCCTCTGCAGATGTTGCTCTGAGGAAAATGCATTTGAAAATGGGCGAGATCCCTAGGCATTCAGAATTATGAGATAATTTCTAAAGAAAATCACATTGAAGTAAAGTATTGAAATCCAGAACATTTTGCACAAGGCAAAAAGAGAGAACATAATAATTTCCCTCCAAAAAAATTAAACGTGGAGCTACTTGAGTCTTTTGTTGTATAAATAATTAAAGGAAGATAAAGAGTTGATGGTAGATTGCTTAGAAAAGTAGAGGCAGATAACAGTATAACTGTGTTGGGCCTTCTTTGCTGTTTTTTAAGGCACCATCTGGAGCAGCTAGCCAAATTACCTTGAATAAATACCACAGCAATGGAAAATTGAATATGTAATGAAAATTCTATCTCATTTAAGAGAAACAACATACAGAGAGTGGTGAGGATTCAGAGCCATCAGTAGTCAGAATATTTGCATATCTTGGGAAGTCTAAATGTATGCATCTTTGATGCTCTATTACATTTTGCAAGAGCCAACATGTTGTGGAAAGTGAAAGCTGAGCCAAGGGACTCCAAGAAGTTAGCTAAATACAATAAAGCTGCTTCCAAAGTATGCAACCATTACATATATGTTCCTTGTAATGGCATGTGAACTGTTTAGGTTTTTAAGCATCGTAGAACTTAATTTCAGATTGGATGTGGAAGGTGAAGAAGATAAAGGATTAAAAGATGATCTCAAAATCAGGAGTATGAGTTATCAGCAAAAATAGGGTACCACACAGCAGAAACCAGAAAATATATGGGGGAGGGAGGAGGAGGGTATTTGTGAAGAAATAAGATTTTAATTCCTCTCAATCCTTGTTCGCTTCAGAGGGACTTAGGTATTTAAGATACCTGTTGAACAGACAGTTGGAGATTCAAGCCCAAAGCCTAAGAGACAGATCAGGAAGAAAATAAACAATAAAAGACAAGAAGTTTTCTGAGACACTAAAAGCCATGACAAATCAGGCTCTTACAGTTTTTTATACCCCTTTCCTTGCTTGCTATCATGGTTATGATATATTAGATTAATTTCAATTGAATTTTATTTATTTTTTTTGTCTTTTCAGCAAGTCATTTTCCACTCCCATCTTCTCAAAAGTAAATTCTACAATTTCTAGTTCTTTGCCATCAGAAAGAAAACTGCTATTTGTGAATTTCCCTCCATCTTATTTGGATTCATTATTTTCTTTCTCAGCCTTTCTTTTTACCCTATCCCTGATGCCTTATCTTCTTCTCCCAACCACTTCCAAACACTTAAATTCACCCTTCCAAGAATCTCCCATCATCATTTTCCAATCTCAATCCAAACAGTTCCAAAAGCTCCTCCCATCCTTTCATCCTCTCCCTTCCCCCACACACTTCTCTTAAAGTCCCTCCCCCACTCTAGCCTCCATTTTTTCCCACTTCTGTACAGAAGACTTCTGTGTCCTTTCAGATGTACACCTTGTTTCCTCATCAACTTTGGTGAGGGTAAGGTTCCAACATTACCAGCCCTCTACCCTCCCCTGCTTCCTCTAATTCTCCATAATTGGGGAATGATTTAACAAGTTATGGTATATGGATGTGATGAAATACTATTGTGCTATAAGAAATGATGAGTTCAATGATGTTGAAGCATGAGAGAACTGGTTCCTTTATTATAAATTGTGGTCCTTTTAAGAAACTGTATTTCCTTTTGATCTGTGATCCCTTTCAGACTCTCAACCCCTCCTGGGGAAGGAATATCCCCTCCCCCCAATAAGTTATCTTTCCAGGATGCCAGAGCCTTTGATTCAATTAGAAATGTACACATTTAAATGTAATATTTTTAAAGAACAATTGAGTCATTTTGACTATTTTAAATACACAATTTAAAAATAAAGAACATATGAACACAGATGCTATCTACATCCAGAGAAAGAACTGATACATGTATTCATAGAATAGTGTGTGTGTGTATAATGGTAGACATCTCTAGGATAGGTGAAAAGAACGGAAGGAAAAAAGAAAGAAGCAATTTACATTTTTGTATATTTAATATATAGTTATACTAATACCAAGTTATACATGTTAGAGTTGAAATTTAATGTGTAATCATCTTTTTTTTAATTGCACACTGTTGCTGTTTTAATTTTTTGTTCCCAGAGAGTTTATATGATTATTTGTCTACATATTAGACATTTCTAACTTTGATTTCTTTATGAAAAATGCACAATAGTTGTGTTTCTGAGTCAAGGAGTAAGACATCTGATGGCTTGGAAAACATAATTTTAGTACCATGAAGTATATTTTCCCATTTTTTATTAAGGGTCTTTTTTAATCAAAGTCCATTTTTCCCCCAGAGTTTTTGGCCCAACTTATATGATTATACTTATGATGCATGATTATATTTTGAATATAGTGAGTTTAAAAGAGGGTTCCTCTCAAAAGAAAAGAATATAGAGGAAAGATAAAAGAAAGGTGCCAAAGAGTATAGTGCCAAGGTCACAATTGTGTTTACTTATAATGAGTTTTAAAAGGCCCCTATTTAGTCAATATTGGGATTTGTATCTATGTAATATATAATATTTAGATATTAACAATAATTTAAAGCATTGTGAAATCATCACTGCAAAAAATTTCTAATATTTTTAAAATCATATTCTTTGGAATGCCATGGAGAAGATTCTTGGACAGGTAAAAGTTGGATTAGGTGATTTGTGAAGCGTTTTTCTGCTACGAGATTAAAATAAATAATCATAGAATTATATTCCTCATCCAATGCACTGTCATGAACTGAAGACATTTTATTTTGTATTCCTCTCTTATTAGACACTTAGTAGGAATAGGAAGATGTTATTTAAGAAAGATCATATTGTCTTATAGAACTCCACAACTTAGAAGGTAGTGACTTTATTCAAGCAACCCTCCCTCTCTTATCCTTTTTTCTTTGGTCTTCCTTTTGTCCAAATCTCCCTGAAAAACTTTGACCAAATGAGCCAGAACCAGTTAGTTATTTCGCTTTCCAGATCTGGAAAAGGAGACAAGCCTAAGAAGCCCAATAATCAACCAGTAGAATTCCAGCTTTAATAACTTTTCAGCTATCAACTACACTATTATTAAGAGGGCTTCATTCTTGACAAGAAATCATTTCATTCACCCATGCAGTAGGGTCAAAGTAGCTTCTGTTTCAGTCCCTAATTAGAC